>NC_056748.1:365264120-365504120 GCF_019279795.1 Protopterus annectens | reverse complement strand
AGGGGACTGGAGACCTATCTTGGACCTCAGCAGACTCAACCAATTTGTAAAAAAAGAGAAGTTCCGAATGGTCACGCTTCAGGCCATTCTTCCCTTTCTAGAGAAAGGCAGTTGGATGTGCTCCAAGACACTCGAGAGATCACCTGCGTTTCCAGCTGGGAGCCAATCACTACCAGTTTCGAGCCCTGCCCTTTGGTCTCACTACAGCCCCCAGAATGTTCACCAAATGCATTTCAGTGGTCACGGCTCACCTGAGGTGTCTAGGATTCCAGGTGTTTCCATATCTAGACAATTGGCTCCTTACTGCCACCACCAAGCATCAATTGATTCAGACAACACAATCTACTCTGACACTCTGCCACCACTTAGGCATTGCAGTCAACTTTGAAAAGTCTGCCTTGTCACCTTCGCAGCATGCCGTCTTTATAGGGGCAGAGTTAGATACCTCAACCACCACTCTACATCTTCCAGTTGAAAGGGTCTCACTTCTTCGCCAACTCATTGGTGTCGAAGAACAGAGCTACAGCCGCAGAGGTCTTGAAGGTACTAGGTTTGATGGCGGCAGCAATTCTAGCCATTCCACTCACAAGGATGCATATGCGAATTCTTCAATGGCTCCTGTTCGCTAAATGGATGTACCAGAAATTGCCAATGAACCGTACGAGTCTCATCACAAACTCTTGCAAGAGGGACCTTCGGTGGTGGTTGACATCTCTTCATGTCACAATAGGACGACCCTTTGTGCCCCCCCCCCCCATAGCCACTGTGTCCACGGATGCTTCCCTGATAGGGTGGGGGGGGGCATTTTCAGGGAAAGACTGCCCAAGGCACATGGACAGATCAAGAGACACATCTGCATATCAATGTTCTGGAGTTGAGAGCAGTACTTCTGGCGTTGCAGTACTTTCAGGACTCTCTTCTTCTAGTGACAATTGCAATTCAGACAGACAACATTTCAGTGGTCTGGTACTTGAAGAAACAGGGTGGAACCAAGTCTTATCCCCTTTGTCAAGAAGCCCTCAGGGTATGGCAATGGGCTGTGTCATCCCAGCATTTTCTGTTAGAAACGCGCATCCCTGGAAAATCCAGTGTGATAGCGGACAAGCTGAGCAGGGCAATCCTATTGCCTCACGAGTGGTCTGTCAACCAACACTTTGCGGACATGATTTTCCACAAATGGGGCCAGCCTTGCTGCAACCTCTTTGCCAGTCACATCAATACCAAATGCAGAAGCTATTTTGCCCTAATACCACCTCCGGGACATCCACTGAGAGACGCACTCGTACACGATTGGCCTCTGAATCTGCTGTATGCATTCCCTCCAATTCCATTGATACCCAGGTTTTTACAGAAAGCAAAGTCACTGGGAAGGACTGTTATCCTTATAGCCCCCCATTAGCCTCGACAGATTTGGTTCCCTTTTCATCACCATCATCTGCTGGAGGATCCATGGATCCTGGACCCAGTTCCAGACCTCCTGACATACCCGTCAAGGGACCTCCATCCTTCATTGCAGTCTCTAAAGTTGACTGCTTGGCTGATCCACTTCCCCAAATAGCCAGGCTTCATTCACTCTCAGATGACACAAGACAAATTCTGTTGTCTTCTCATAAGCCATCCACCAGAAAACTATATCGCAGTAAGTGGAAAAGATTCTCCATTCGGGCCAGTATACAAAAAATTGACCCTTTCCTAGCTCCTTTGTCGTCCATTTTAGAGTTTTTGACAATGATTTTTAAGGAAGGAGCCACAGCTGCCACTGTTCAGGTTCAGTTAACTACCATATCTAATTTCTACCTTGGATTGGATGGATAAAATATTATGGCCCATAAGTTATCTAAGGTTTTTCTCAAAGGTGTTTTTCACATGAGGCCTCCTGTCAAAATCCCCTTATTCTCCCTGGAATTTGAATTTTATGCTATCTCAAATAATTCTTCCCCCCTTCAAACCAGCATCATCTTGTGATTTCAAATTTTTGTCCTGGAAAACTATTTTTTTAGTGGCTATTACTTCTGCCCGCAGAGTGTCAGAACTTCAAGCATTATCTATCAGACCTCCTTATATGATTTTCCATGCTAATAGAGTATCTCTCAGAACAAGCCCCTCCTTTTTGCCTGAAGTCTGTTCTGAGTGTAATATCAATCAGGTCATTGAGTTGCCAGTCTTTTTTCCCAACCATTCCAACAAATTAGAATACATGCTGCACAAACTTGACGTGCACAGACAGCTCAGATTTTATCTTGATAGAACTAAGGATATTAGAAAATCAGATCAACTTTTTGTATCCTTTTCCGAGGCCAGAAATGGTAGACCAGTGGCTAAAACAACCCTTTCAAAATGGTTATCGGATTGTATCTCATTTGTTCATGCAACTGCTAACATACCTTTGCCACACAAAGTAAAGGCTCCTTCAACCGGAGCCATTTCTACGTCTTCTGCTTTTCAAGCTAAATTGCCCCTTGATAACATTTGTGCTACAACCACTTGGTCTAAGCCTCATACTTTTATCACTCATTACAAAGTGGATAAGACTTCCAGGGACAGGTCTTCTTTTGGTTCTACGGTCCTGAAAAATATACTCCCATGAGCCCCCCAGGATTGCGGGTGCTAAGGACGCTACCCATCAGTGAGAATAAATGGCGAGATTTAACAACTTCACACAAAGAAGTTATGTACTCACCATAACGTTCCATGTGAGTTTTTTATCTTGCCTTTATTCTCACGTCCCTCCCTCCAACCCCCTCTTGGCTGACAGTTGACCTAGAGGCTACTATCATCCTGGTTGTTCAATACTTCTTCCTTCTTGGAGAGTGCACCCCTTACAGGGGTATATATACATGCAGCAAACAAGATCTGAGGTAATTCCAGCAGTGCATCGTGGGATAAGGGGCTTGGTCTCGAGCTTCTGGCAAACCTTGAGCTTTGCTATCGGCCATCCTCGGCTCCGAACCCATCAGTGAGAATAAAAGCGAGATAAACAACTCACATGGAACGTTATGGTGAGTACATAACTTCTGTTTTCACCTTCAGTGCAACATATCCTGATTTCTTCTCGCTAAGCTTCTACAAGACGATTATATCTCAGCAAATGGAAAAGATTTTCTTCCTGGGCCTTAAAAAATCATATTGACCCTTTCTCTGGACCTATATCTTCCAAACTGGAATTCTTAGCAAAGCTTTTTAATGACGCTGCAGCTACTATTAAAGTACAATTAGCAACAATCTCTAATTTTCATTTTGGAGGAGGGGGCTGAACGTTATGTCCCACAGACTTTGTAAAGCTTTCTTGAGAGGTACTAACCTGTTAAGACCACCCATTAAACCACCTCTACCTCCATGGTTCCTAAATTTTGAATTATCCCGTATAATTTTTTCACCCCTTTGAACCTGCATCATCCTGTGACTTGAAGTTCTTAATCTAGAAGATTATTTTCTTAGTGGCTATTGCTTCAGCTAGGAGGGTTTCGGAGTTACAAGCATTATCTATCAAACCTCCATATATGTTGTTTCACAATGACAGAGTCTCACTTTGCACAAACCCTTCATTTCTACCAAAAGTATGCTCAGACTCAAACTTAAGTCAGTCCATAGACTTACCAGTTTTTTTCCCCAGGTATGGCAGTAAGGCCGAATACGTTACACCAACTTGATGTACATAGACAATTACGTTTCTATTTACACAGAACAAAGGACTTTAGAAAGACTGACCAATTGTTTGTATCCTTTTCAGACTGCAAGAAAGGTGCTTCAGTAGCAAAAAACACTCTGTCCAGATTGTTGTCAGATTGCAGCTCATTCACCTATCAGTCACTAAACAAACAACTTCCAGACAAAATAAGACCTCATTCTGCCAGGGCTATTTTGAACTCTCTGCCTTTTGTGCAAAATTGCCAATTGATACAATTTACACGGCAGCAACATGGGCAAAGCCTCATACCTTTATCACGCATTACAAAGTGGATTTGGCCTCCAGGGACAGGGCATCTTTTGGGTCCACTGTTCTGAAGAATGTTCTCTTATGAGCCACCCAAGAAAGATGGTGCTAGGGATGCTGTCCCAGAAGTACAGAATGAAAGTGAGATAGGACAACTTCATATAAAGAAGTTATGTACTCACCATAACATTCCATGTGAGTTGTCAATCTCGCCTTCATTCTTATGTCCCATCCTCCTATCCTCAGCATTTTAGCTCCTGGAGGATCAAGAGGTTACTATTTGGCATCTGATATTCTCTGACACTCTTCTTGGCTTATAAAATAATGAAGAATTCTTATATACGCATATTAGTATACCAGCAAACAAGATCAGGGGAATGCCCTAGAGCATCATAGGACAAGGGAGTAAGCCACAAGCTAGTTGGAGACCTCGAGCTTTTGTAATCATCTGAACCCACAAATACAGAATAAAGGCAAGATGGACAACTCGCATGGAACGTTATGGTGAGCACATTTTTTTCTGCTTGTGCTGTGTATAAGAGCCTTAACTGTGCTGCTGTAAATACCCCCATCAAACTGGGTATTCCTAGTCCACCTTGTTCTATTGAAAGAATCTGCTTATTCCACTTGACTCTTGCTGTCTTCCCTTCCCAGATAAAATCCTCCAATTCTTTTTTTTTAATTGCTATCCACAGCTTCTCCTCTGGTTGATGATAATATGCCTGACCTATGTATAAGACTAAAGGGATTAAAAACATTTTAATGGCTTATATCTTAGTAACCATATCCATATAACAAAGCTTCCCAATCTAGGTACATTCTTGAGAGTAGCAAGTTGTACTTCGGTGTTTAATTGCTTGGCTGCCATGTTAACTGAAGAGATGCCATAATAAAGTTTAAAGGCCTTTTGCCACTTTGTTTCCTGAAACTGACTTTTCTTTCTTTGAAGAGCTAGTCAGCAATGAATTATTTTGCTCACCTTAATTATTTTTATTGAATGCTGAAGAATTCAAAATTTTCTTCATAGTTTTAACCTCATAAGCTGGTCTGTACACATTTTCCAACATTTTTTATTTATGCAGTGATTAGTCTAATGAAATCTGTTTTTCTGTTCTCACTACATGGATTTTCATAAGTTCTTTTTTCCCATTTCTGCAGTGGCACAATCTCTCCTTGAGCTACTGTGTCATTCCTATGGTACTACTTGCGTTCTTGCCTAATTCCATGCACTGATGGACCTTTCCTCCACCACTTGACTTTCAGCAGCTAGTGGAGGATGACTGAGTTTGGTGCATAAGAGCAAACTGAAACAAAGTCTGTTGGGGCATATTTTTTACCAACATTTAACCAAGTGCTGGTTATTAATACTGAGCAGGCACTCGTTAGTTCAACCATCTACCACCGCTGCTTTGCTGTGTATGCTCAACACCTGCTAGTATCTTTGGATATGTCTGATTTACATTCCTGTTTGCAACATATCTTGGAAGAACAGAGAACCTCTTATAATGATACAGGGAAGATGCCCCCCTCCCCCATTTTAGAAATTAGTAGTACGATCCCCAGTTGTAGAAGGAAGTAGTAGTCAACAAAAACTGACAAGCCAAAAAAAGAGCCATAAAGGTGATGGTGTGGACTGTTGAGGGTAAGAAAGAAATGATGTATTGTTACTATTAAGCAAGAGGCTAGAAGCCGCAGTGGTGCAGCGGTTGTCGCCTCACAGCAAGAGGTTCTCCCATTCGATTCTTGGCTGGAGCTCCTTCTGTGTGGAGTCTGCATGACCTCCCCACAGTTGAGTGACGTTAAAGACATGCAGGTAGGTGGAGTGTAAATGGATGTGCCTTTGTTGAAGGTTGGGCATCAGGCTGGCAACTTGGCTCCATAAAATCCACTGCCAGTCATGAGCGGACTGGAGTTCTGCTGTGGCAACCCGTAACTGGGAAAAGCCAAAAGACTTTTTTACTATTAAGCAAGAGACCCAGAATTTCCATTTAGAAGATATTTAGAAAGATTGAGAGAAATTAGAGGAAAGAAAAATACTTGCACAGGAAAAGCTGTAAAAAATGTAAAATCCAAATTTGTGTTCATTAATAAAACAGACCCATGAAAAATATTTCATTGAGAAAGAAACTTTGGGCTGCTGGAAAACGAAGCACTAGAGGAAGTGCGGAAATATAAAGATAAAGCATTCAGATGTGGACAGTTTCACAGTACAAGGAATAGCACAAAATGGGAATGTCAAAAAAAAATATTTGCACAGGAACAGCTGTAAAAACATACAATCCAAATTTGTGTTCATTAATAAAACAGACCCATGAAAAATATTACATTAAGAAAGAAACTTTGGGCTGCTGGCAAACGAAGCACTAGAGGAAGTGCGGAAATATAAAGATAAAGCATTCAGATGTGGACAATTTCACAGTACAAGAAATAGAACAAAGTGGGAATGTCAAAAAAAAAAATACTTGCACAGGGAAAGCTATAAAAAATGTAAAATCCAAATTTGTGTTCATTAATAAAACAGACCCATGAAAAATATTACATTGAGAAAGAAACTTTGGGCTGCTGGAAAACGAAGCACTAGAGGAAGTGCAGAAATATAAAGATAAAGCATTCAGATGTGGACAATTTCACAGTACAAGAAATAGCACAAAGTGGGAATGTCAAAAAAAAGGATTAATAAGGTAAAAGTTAAACAAATAGACACTGAAGTTATGTAATACCTGTAAAGTGAGGGATTTAGTGTAGAAGGTCCAAAACAGGTAATGTCACAGCATGATGGAACAGTGAGTCCCTGGACTAAGGAGAAGCACATGGAATGGGAAGCACCTGATGAATTGCCACATCATTGCAGCATTTGGTAGGAAACCATTACAAAAGTTCAGAGGAGCAGGAAACCGTGGGAATGCTGACCGGCAATGTTGTGGAGTGATGGGCCAATGAATCCCCATATGAAACAAGAGCAGATGATGCAGGATGCAGCTGAAGAGGATAGGTCATAGGAAGACATTCTGGAACTTTCTGTAAGATGCCCATAGAAAATGGAGAACAAAGAATGTGCTCTCAGTTTAGAAGAAAATGATTTCAGAGAAGAGTTGCTTGATTTAATAGAAGTGGATAGACATATATTGATATTGGTGAAAAAACTAGATTACAGAAATAAACCTCAAAATGTTAGAAGTCTCATAAAACAGATGAGCACAGTAATCAAGACTGTTAACAGAGCAGGAAACAGTGGGAATACTGACCGGCAATGTTGTGGAGTGATGGGCCAATGAATCCCCATATGAAACAAGAGCAGATGATGCAGGATGCAGCTGAAGAGGATAGGTCATAGGAAGACATTCTGGAACTTTCTGTAAAATGTCCATAGAAAATGGAGAACAAAGAATGTGCTCTCAGTTTAGAAGAAAATGATTTCAGAGAAGAGTTGCTTGATTTAATAGAAGTGGATAGACATATATTGATATTGGTGAAAAAACTAGATTACAGAAATAAACCTCAAAATGTTAGAAGTCTCATAAAACAGATGAGCACAGTAATCAAGACTGTTAACAGAAATCTGTGTAATATAGCAGGAGTAAGTAGGATATATGATGGGAAACAGAAAGTTTACCCCGGGGATCACTTCAGTGGCTCTGCTGGACAGATGTACAGGGAACTAATGTAAGGGGGGGGGGGCGGCGAAAGCCAACACATTCTGGCTAGGCTTATAAATGCCTTAGGGCAGATAGCCTAGTACCTACCTATGAACCTATATTACTGTGCAGCTAAGTTAGTAACAGTCTTACCACAAAAATATAGGGTAATAAGGGAAAGGAAGGAAAGAAAGAAAAGTGACATATTGGAAGCATCTAATAGAGAAAACTGTAAAGCAGTTAAGACAAGAAGTGTTACTGTTAGAAACTATAGAAGAGCGAACATGTCAGCAAAAATACATAGAAAAACAGATGTGTAAAATCAGTGCAAAGTATCATGTTATATCAGGATCTATAATACACTATTGCAAATAGTAAACTAAGGTTATCAGTACAAACAGAAAAACATAGAAGATATGCAGATAAATAAAAAGGAAAAGTACAAAATAAGCAGCTCATTGATAGAAAAAAAGATTTATGGAGAACTGGAAAACAACGCAAAAGGAATAGAAATAATACTAAACAAGAAGAAATGGGCACTTTTTGAAGAAATATTTATGAAGACCCTGTGGAATATAGCCTCGATGCTGAATGGGTAGAAAAATTAAAAGAAGCAATAAGGCATTTAAATATACAGGGTATGAAATGTGATGAATTAATGGCCAGAAAAATTGAAACAAAATTAAGAAAAGCCCCTTATTGGAAAACCCAAGGTCCAGATGCAGTACCTAACTTCTGGCTAAATGTATTAGCATCTTTAGACAAAGATTTAGCCCTGAATAAGAATTATGTACACATCCTTATCAGACATCAACCTGGTTAATAACAAAAAAACAGTACTCCTCCTTAAGAGTGAACCTATAAGCCACCCTAAAAACTATAGACCAATAACTGTCCTTCCAACGATGTACAAAAACTGTATGCTGAAATTGATACAGAGTTTACAGTTATTTAGAAGAAAATTCAGTCATGGTAATAGAATAAAATAACAAAAGAAAATCATATGTAACAAAGGATCATTTTTGCTAAACAAAGCCATAATAGACAAATGTAAAAAGTGGAGAAATCCAAGTATGGCATGGATAGATTACTAAAAAGCATTTGACAGCATCTCACATTCATGGATACAGGAGTGTGTACTGATGTACAAGATGCATCCTACATTGATCACTTACATTGACCATGAAATAGTGACAAATCACTTTGCAATTAAGCCATGGCAAAGGGCAAATTATTTTCCAGTGATAAAAATTCAAAGGGAGATATTCCAAGGTGATATGTTTTTCACTGCTGTTTTGTCTTGCCCTTAACCCATTAAGCTGTTACTTACCAGATTAACTCTTTATTACAATTTGGCTCCCAGAAAATAACCTTGCTTTAAATACTTGTCATCTACTTTTTGTAGATTACTTAAAACTGTGTAGCTCATCAGATGAGTTGAAAGCACAACTGCAAGGAGTTTGTGATATAAAGGAACTTGAACGGGAAGGTGTGTACAAATATTTGGAAATGATGAGGGGATAGTCAGTAAAACATAATCAAATTAGAATAAAACTCAGTAAGGAATACTTTAGAAAACTAAAACTTATATTGAAAACTGCCTTGAAATCTTGGAATAAAGTCCAAACTATAAACCAGTTCACTCTTCCTGTTCTGATTTACAGTTTTGTTGGGATTGACTAGCCACAAGACACTGGATCAGTTGGACAGAAAACATGAAAAAGGCTACATGCTTATCAAGTGATATATAAAATCATTTTATACCAAAATTGTAGTAAACTCTTAGTTAACTGGAACTCAAGCAACCGGAACTCTCAAGCAACCAGAAAAAAATCGAAGAAATACAGTATAGTATGAACGATTCAGTTTTTCATGTGTTATACTTTGTCCCCCCCCCCCACAGAAACATACCTTATGTTTTTAGAGATTTACAAAGGAAGATGCAAATAAATTCCCTCTCTCCCCTACCAGAGAACAAGTCAAACCAAACAAGTCAAATCACTAAGATGTCAACACTCATGCCATACTCAGTTTGCATCAGATTGCACATTCTCTCTCTGAGCTCACACATACACACACACAATCTCCTCAGCTCTCATACATGCACTCACTCACTGTTTCTCTCTGCGTTTTCTCACAAACACACTTTTCAGCTTTCATACATCTCTCCGATCTCACACACACTTTTGCTTCTGCTTTCATACATGCATTCACTCACTCTCTCTCTCCGATCTCTCACATACACTTTCTTCAACTTTCATACATCTCTCCAATCTCTCACACACAGTCACTTCTGCTTTCATACATTCACTCTCTCTCTCCCTCTCTCTCTATTCAATTCCAGTCCACTCAACATGCCACTGAAAACCGTTCCGCGTGTCATGCTTTCTAGTGGAAATATAAGTTTAAAATAATATTAATCCAGCCAGGCTTTTAATTATTGTATTTCATTATTAAAATCAAATCAGTACAGTATTTATGGTATGGTTTGGTATGGTATAGTATATGGTACAGTATTTGTCAGGTCTATGTTTAATAGTAACTCTCAAGCAACCAGAAACTACACTTATCTGGCATCTACCTTCCCCCTGGTTGCGAGTTAACTGAGAGTTTACTGTATGTATTCCACACTGTGAAGGAGGTATGGGCATCTGCGAATTAAGTAATATATATATATATATATATATATATAGATATATAGATATATAGATATATATATAGATATATATAGATATATTTATATAGATATATATATATATAGATATATATATAGATATAGATATAGATATATAGATATATATATAGATATATAGATATATATATATATATATATAGATATATTTATATATAGATATATATATAGATATAGATATAGATATATATATAGATATAGATATAGATATATATATATAGATATAGATATAGATATATATATATATATATAGATATATATGTATAGATATAGATATAGATATATATATATAGATATAGATATATATATATAGATATAGATATATATATATAGATATAGATATATATATATATATATATATATATATATATAGATATAGATCTGCAGTCATGGGTCTGCATTGATCTCTGCTGACCTCATCAGATCCAAACATAGTGAAAGTTTTAAAACATGAGGAGAAGAAGTCTAAGATCTCTCTGCTTAATTTAGCAGAAGCATTCCAGTGTCAAGGGGGAATGGAAATCAAACCAAAAGTAAACAAAAATTGTTCAGCAACTGAATATGTTAAAAATGAAAGAACAGTAGGAAAAAGGATCTGATGAGAAAGAAAGAAATGTGGAAAAAACATAAATATAGTGGCAGGTGTAGACTTGTCCTGGAACAGTCTCACATTGATCAGAATTTAATGAGGAATGGTTAAAGAGAGGTGAGTTGAAACCAAAGGATGAAAGGTTGTTAATGGCAGCCCAGGATAATGGACTATGTACATGTTGGTTGACATAGTCCTTTGAATATGTGGGAAAAACATACAAATGTAGGTTCTATAAAATTAATTGGAGACAGGCGTGTACACCTTGTTGTTGGGTATGATATACTCATAGCAGATGGTCTGTACACTGAAAAGCACAATAATGTGGCAAGACTGTTGTACTGGGGATTGTGCAAACACTGCAATATATAAGTACCTGAGAAGTATTGGAAACATGAAGCACAAAGCATTGTAGAGAATGATGAAGTGTGTGTCACATAAGATCACCCATTGTCAGTTGTTCAAAAAATAAATGCAAGAAAACCATATACAGTAGTCCATAGAAAAAAGACAAAATGGTATTCATCATTGAAATTGCTACACCTAGTGATTACAGTGTCTCATGTACATAGAAAGACAGTCATAAAATATCAGGATTTGCAGGCAGAAATGCAAGTAATGTAGAAGAATGATACCCAGACAGTTCCAATAGTAGTAGGAGCAATGGGTCTAATAAAAAAATAATCTACAGTCATATTTAGATATACTACCTGTACATGTAACTCCATATGAATTGCAGGAGTCAATTCTGGGCACATTGTGGGTGCTGCAAAGAACACTTTTGGCTAATATAATACACTGAAACAATGCTAATTTCAAGAACTGCAATTAATTATACCTTGACTTAGGAATGAGGTCTATTCCTGCCATGGTATTAGAAGCCCCAAAGCTTTGGAAAAATTAAAAAAAAACAGGGAAGGAGACCCCCCCCCTTTTTATCCTGAAAGCTCCCTGCCTACATACAGTAAAGTAATTTTGGTGCCCTACCTCAGAAACATGAAGAGGCAATTAGTCATATTTTAATGTGAGTTCTGAAGATGATCAGTTTTGTTATGACCCTCACATTCCTGGCCTTCACTCTGTAGGTTCATAAGAGGTTACTAAGCTAGCGGCCCTACAGCCCTTAAACGCCTAGCCACGTTAATCCTGAGGTGCCTCAATTGTCCTTGGTTAGATGGATGTAATTCGCAGAGCAAGTCTCTCGTAAATACCGACTACCCCTGTCCATGAGGGACATGGGTGCCACCCCCGGAATGAATTTGCCATCTCCCATCCATTTGTGGTTGCACTTGTATAGGGTCAGTGAGGAGCTCCACTTCACGTGAATTGGAAGTTTATTCCAGAGTCGTGGCAATCTCTGGGAGAAGTATCTGTCTCTCCAGCATGTTCTGTTAATGTCACAGGCTAGATTAAGATCCCTAGAGTGAGTGGCTGTTGTGGTAGTTGACTTGTGGATGTGCAGCATATCCATCAGGGCAGGATCAGAGACTGCCTTGTAGACCAGGCACAAGTCTTCTCTCAGCAGCCTTTACAATGCAGAATACAATGACAGGGCTTTCAGTCTATCCACACAAGTCATGGTTTGAAGACCCTGAATTTTATTGGTGAGGAACTTCTGTGGTCTCTCCAGCTGCTGCATGTGTCTGGTGAGGTACGTGCAGAAGGGAACATTGTACTTTATTAATGGTCTGATGAGGGTCAAGTGTAGTGGAGTTGTGACATCCTTAGACCTGGATGTGATGCCATTACTTATGAGATGTGCCACATAGAAGGCTTTCCTTACCACTGTGGAAACTAACATCATTAGGGGACTCAATAATTGCACCCAATTTGCAAACATCAGTGAACTTGGTAAGCCAAAGACCATCTAGTTTAGCCTGGACTTTCAAGAAATAGATTCCAAACAGTAAAGGGCCCAGCACAGATCCTTGTGGTATGCCACTAGTGACGGGTCTACTGATAGAGGTGGAGTCCCTAACTTTGACAGTATATGTTCTGTCGGTGAGACAGTTGGCTACTCAGCTGGTGATGTAAGAGTTGATCCCCAGTTTTTTTTAATTTCTCCAAGTCTTTTGGGTTTTTAATACTATGACTGGAATGGACCCCATTCCTAAGTCAAAGTATGATTAAAGTTCATGAAATTAGTATTGTTTCAATATTTGATGTCAGCCACAAGTGCGGCTTGCAGCATCTGCAATGTGCCCAGTAATGATTCCTTCTGCAATTCATACGGAGTTACATATATTGGTAATATATCTAAATACGACTGTAAATTCTTTTTTATGAGACCCCGTTGCTCCTACTACTATTGGAACTGTTTGGGATTTGTTCTTCCACATTGCTCTTATTTCTGCCTGCAAATCCTGATATTTTATGACTTTGCTTCTCTCTGTATGCAAGACACTGTAGTTACTGGGTGTAGTGAGTTCAATGATCAATGCTACTTTTGTCTTGTCTTCTTTTCATGGACCACTATAGCCTGTTTTCTGGCATTTATCTTTTGAAGTGTTGGTAATGGGTGATCCAATGTGATGTTGACTTCATCATTTTCTATGATGCTTTATGGCTCATGTTTCCAGCGTTTTTCAGCCACTTTCGTACCATAATGTTAGCACAATCCCCAGTGCAACGGTCTAGCTACATTATTATGCCTTTCAGTATACAGTCCTTCTGCCATTAGTATGTCACAACCAGCAACAAAACCTGCATTTGTCTGTTTCTCCCACCTGTTCAATGGATGTTGTAAACCAACATGTACATAGCCCACTATCATGGGCCGCCAATATTAACCTTTCAGCTTTTGGTTTGAATTCACCTCTCCTTAACCATTCCTGCATTCAATCCTGATCAACATGGAATTCTTCAGTTTTCTGTACTTGCTACTATATTTATGCAGTTTCCACATTTCTTACCTCCTAATCTGATCCTTCACCTTGTATTCTTTCTTTTGTTTTTTGGCACATTCAGTTGCTGCCTGATTTTTATCTGTCTCTGATGTGATTTCCATTCCTGCTTGACACCGTTATGCTTCTGCTAGACTAAGTAGGGGATTCATCTTAGATTTATTCTCCTCATGTTTCAAAACTTTCTTTACATTTGGCTCTTGTGAGGTCAGCAGATGTGTGCAGTCCCACGTTTGCAGGTCTGTACATGTCTATTTGAAGGAGACCCATACCTCCTTCAGAACGGGGAATATATAATCTTGGTATACACTGATTTTTATAAATAATTTGATGAGCATGAAGCATCCTCCTTGTTTTCCTATCTAATCTGTCCAACATCTTTTGGGGCCAGTCAATCACTCTAAAACTGTAAGTTAGTACAGGGAGAGCAAACTGGTTTATAGCTTGAATTTTGTTCCTAGATGTCAACACTGTTTTCATAATTAATTTAAGTCTTCTGAAATATTTTTTACTAAGTTTTATTCACATTTGTTAATGTTTTATTGTTGATCCTTCATCAATTTCCAAATATTTATACAATCCCTCTTGCTCAAGTTCTTTTATGTCCCATTCTTGTCCCAAACTGATGTTTTTTTGATGCTGCAGCTTTCCTGCTTTAAAGCCTGCTTTTGCACATTTATCAAGACCAAGTGATATTCTTATATCATCTGAAAATGTTTTGACTACTTGCAGTTGTCCTTTCAGTTACTCATCTGATGAGCTATACAGTTTTAAATCATTAACAAAGAAAAAAATGAGAAGTCTTTACACTTCATTGTTTACTTGGAGCCAAATTATAGCCATGGCCTAATATGTTAAGTAGACCGCTTAATGGCAAGACAGAATAGCAGCGGCGACAGAGCGTCACCCTGGAATATCCCCTTTGAATTTATATCCCCGGAATAATAATTTGTTCTTTATCATGGCTTAATTGCAAAGTGGTCTGTCACTGTTCCATGGTCACTCTAATGTAATCAGTCAAAGTAGGTTGTATCTTACAGATTTTTAAGCACTCTTTTATGCATGAATGTGGGATACTGTCAAATGCTTTTTTGTAGTCAGTCCATGCCATACTTAGATTCTTCCCCTTTTTACAGTTTTCCACTATGACTTTATTTAGCAACAAATGATCCTTTGTTCCATATGACTTTCTTTTATTAACCTTTTGTTCTGTTGCCATAATTGAGTTTTCTTCTAAATGACTATAAACTCTGTCGGCATCAGTTACGGTGTATAGTTTATACAATGTCGGAAGGCAAGTTATTGGCCTATAATTTTTAGGATAACTTGCAGGTTCACTCTTAAGTAGGACAATTGTTTTTCCTGTTAACCAGGCTGGTGTCTGTTTGGGGTGCGTATATAAATAGTTCTTACTTAGGGCTAAATCTTCCTGCAAAGATGTTAATACTTTCAGCCAGAAGTTAGGTACTGCATCTGGGCCCAGGGTTTTCCAGTTAGAGGCTTTCCTTAACTTTGTTTCGATCTCTCTGGCTGTTATTCAGTCCCATATCATATCCTGTACCTTTGAACTTCTTATTCTTTCTTTTACTTCTTCTATCCGTTTAGCACCTTTGTTATGTTCCACAGGATCTTCATAGATACTTCTCCAAAATGTATTTACTACTTCTTTTTTGGGTGGTCTTTCAATTCTTTTTGCCTTGTTTCCCAATTCTCTATAAAACGTTTTAGGGTCATCAATAAATTGCTTATTTTGTACTTTTCCTTTATATATTTTTGCATATCATCTAAAATATTCTGCCTGTGCTGCGATTTTTAGTTTATTTGTGCTAGTGCATGATATATTGTGATCTGTTCTGATACTGTGCATTGCTTTTATCACATCTATCTTTCTCAGTATTTTTGTTGATCTGTTCCCTCTTCTATACTCTTCTAACAGTGACACTTCTTGCCTTAATTGCTTTATAGTTTTCTCTATTCGGTACTTCCATGATGGCATTCAATTTCTCCCCGTCCTTTCCCTAACTACTTTGTGCCCTTGTGGTAAAACTTTATCTGTTATTAATTTAGCTGCACAGTATTATATCCTGTTTACTTCTGTTACATCACATGGATCTCTACGGACAGTCCTAATTACTGTGTTCATTTGTTTTACCAAACTTCTAACTTTTGGGATTTTATTGACCTTCTGCAGTCTACTTGTTTCATTGATCTTGTTATGTCTAGCTATCTCTGTTAAATCAAGCAACTCTTCCCTTAGCTAATTTTCTTCTAAACTCCGGGCACGTTTTTTTTGTTCTCCATTTTCTGCATGCTTTTGCTCTGTCATATGGGAACTCACTAGCCTATCACTCCTCATCATTGGCTGCTTCAGACTTGCCACAGTTTCCTGTTCCTTCTCTTGCTGTCGAGCTTCAAGTGAATGTTTATACTGGTTTCTTGAAGGCTCCAAAATATCTTTATATGGCAACTGACCAGTTGTTTCCTGTTCCACTGGTTTCTCCTTAATTTGGATGTCTATTGCTCTATCCTGCCATGGTGCTTTCTGAGTTAGGTTTTCTATACTGAATCCTTCACTTCGCAGGTACTTCATAACCTCAGTTTCTATTTCATTGACGTCTCCATTGCTAATCTTCTTTTCTGCTTTTCCTCTGTCTTCTTATTTGTTGTATTGTAAAAGTTTTCCATGTCTGGATTGCTTTGCTGTTTTTCTCGTCAATTATCTTTGGTGCTGCTCGTTTTGTATTGATTAGTTTTGCTTTCTCCTTTGCATAAATATTACACCATATTAAATCCCTTTTTCTTTCCCATGTCTATATTTCTTCTTCAGATGTCTCCTGATCTTCCTGTTTTTCCTTACTTTGGGGACTCATTCCATCATGCTGTGATGTAACCTGTGTTAGACCTTCTACACCAAATCCTTCACTTTGTAGGCATTCCATAACTTCATCTTCTGTTTTTTAACTTCTACTTTACTAATCTTTTCTGCATTCCCTCTTTGTGATATTTTTTATTGTGAAGTTTTCCATATATGGATGTTTTTGCATGCAATTATCTTTAAATATCTTTGGGGCTGCCTTTTTTGTATTGATTAATTTGGCTTTCAACTTTGCATAAATATTGCACCATATCAAATCTTTCTTTCTTTCCCATGCCCATATTTCTTTTTTATACTTTTCAAAATCTCTAGGTTTTGTTGTTTATATTTTCGCACTTCCTCAGATGCTTCTTTTTCCGAACGGCACAAGGTTTTTTGGCCTCTATAGTGTTTTTCATGGATCTGTTGTATTAATGAACATAAATTTTTATTTGAAGCTTCTGACAGTTTTTCTTGTGGTAGTATTTTTCTTTCCTCTAATTTCTCTCTTAATCTTTTTGTATATCTTGTGCCTGGAAATTCTGCCGTTTTTGCATAATAGTAACAATATAGAATTTCTTTCTTATCCTCAATAGTCCACTGTGCCATCATTATGGCTCTTCTTTGGCTATCAGTTTTTGTGGACTACTACTTCATTCTACAACAAGGGAGGCCATCCTCCCCCTTGGTCTTGTCTGGCCCCATTTGAGGATTCTGCACTGTCATTTATTTCAGTCCTGGCACCAGTGTGCCTACCAGGATTGAGCACTTTTTTATCCTAGGTCTTGTACACCCAGGTATCTTTTTTTAATTTTTGACCTACTTCTGTCCATGATATATGCTATATAAAATACAATCTATATATCACTGTCGTCTTGGTGAGATTTTGTGAAAAACAAGGTCCGCCTCTTGAAGGTACTCACCAAGACTTGAGGATGAATTAAATTTTAGTAATACTACTTTCCTTTGCTTGCTAACTTATCTCTCCAATTAGACCCCAGCTGGGAGAGTTTCTCAATGATACCGAAGTGGAGGTTTGTGTTAAAAGCCCTGGCTAGGTCAAGATGGGCAGTATGCACGGTCTTTCCTTCATCCTGGGCTTTGTTGACTTTCTCGAGGAAGTCTTCTAGGTTTAATAAGCATGATGTACCCTTAATGCAGACCTCAGAACCATCTTGAATAACTCGTTTTTTACCAAGTTTTGGGGTCCCAGTAATGGGGTGCCATGATTCCAGAGTAACAACCCATTATTTCTGATTTTTCAATATTTTTTTTTAGATTTTCGCACTTTTGGAGCTGATGCCATCACGTGCGATGACGTCAGCTCTGTCAGCATGCCGCATGTCTGTTTGAATACTGGGAGGACTGCCGTTCGGGCAGAATACAGGATTCATCTGTCACAGGTACTGTTGCTGAATGATTTACTTTTTAAGCCAAGTCAGGCAGAACACAGGATTTAACTGCAGAGCTGAGCCCCTAAGCCACGCGTCTGAATTTCTTTACATTTTAAGCCGAGGACTGCCATTTGGGCAGAATACAGAATTCATAGCAGGTGGATTTCTTTACTGGGAGGACTGCCGTTTGGGCAGAATACAGGATTCATTTTTCGCAGAAGGGGACAGCTGTTCGGGCTGAATACAGGATTCATCTTCTTTAAGGTACCATGTCTTCAGCGTTGTATATAGAATGAGCTGCAGAGTCATGGTGTTTTAAAGAGTGTGTGTGGGTCTGTGTCCGTGTTTGTGTGTGTGCAAATGCCCCCAACGGAATACATCTGGTGGCTACAGGTATTCAGGCTCAAACCCTATACCTTGGGTACAGGTAAAAAGAGCCTAAAGTCCCTAGCCACCATCACTTGTGAATTTATGCCTCACAGTTTTGTTCTGTTCCTCATTAAATCACTGGTTTTCAGGAGCGGTAAAACAAAACCTTTTATTCTACCAATTTTCTAAGTTTATGACATCAGTATTTGAAGTGTGTTCCTATTTTGGAGCTGTATTCCCCCATTATTGGCTTTGTTCTGTATTTTTGTGCTAAGAGGTTGAGAGCCATGGTGAGAAGTGAGAACTGAAAACTGAATTTACTAAATGATAGCTATTTAAGTTTGTCTTCCTGTCTTTCAGGAAACTGCTGATTTAGCTTAGTGGTATGTTGCTCTGATTGTAGTGCACAGAGTTCTGGGTTCAAGACTTGGCAGTGAAATATACTGTGGTAACACAACATTTTATGCAAGCAACTTTCCAAAATTATACAAGCAATGTTTAAAATGTGTCCCTGGTTTTTGACCTTTTGCCCCCCCCCCCCCCCAATTGAAAGTAAGTACAAGAAGCTGCAACATGCCTATGGCTTACACTACTGTGATTCTGTATTTATTTATATGTGTGTATTTTGTCATTATTGGTGCATGCATTTTGCTTCATTGCCTACTGGAAAAAAATGTTTTTACATTTGAAATGCAATTGTGTGTAGAAGTAGACTTTTATGATGGAAATGTTCTGAATAGGGCAGTTTTGTCATTATTGGTTAATGCATTTTTGTTTCATTCCCTACTGGAAAAATGTTTAAACAATGCATTTAAAATGAGCTGTAACTTAAGTCTTAAGAAGTGTGCTGCATTATACAAGGAATATAATTTAATAAAGTCAGGAAGGTTTATCAAAGAACACATGTATGTTTCTTGTTTTGTGTGCAAGGGGCCTCTGATTTGAAAACAGCCCAAAAGTAATCTTTATCCACCACTGACCAAATGCATTTTCTTTGGATGTGGTGTGGGTTTCAATGCTGTTTCAATGAATGTGAGTTTCAAGGGCAGAGAAGTTTTAATGCCAAGTCTGTTTCATTGTGAGACAGAATTGCTTTGTTTAGCAGTTACCTGTTAGTGTTTTTGCATTGTGGTATAAAATGTAAAAAATTAAAATACAAATAATCATTGTAGAAGTGAAGCAGTATGCACACATTAGTGTTTATGGTAAATGGGGTGAAGTAGCCAGGTAATTTCCATTGGAATGGCTGCAGGGGGTCTCTGGTGCTATACTTCGGTTCTGTTCTTCAGTTTGCATTTGAAAGTTGGTATCTCACAATTCCATTGGAGTGGGCGGGGTTGTGTAATTATGTATGTAAATTTACGTTAATCAGCGTACAGATTTGTACCAATTTTTCATGGGCCTTGTCCAGATTTTTGATGTTTCCAGGTTGTTTTTGGCCTTGGAGAGTGCAGAGATACTAGGCAGAGGACTAGTGTCCGGTATGCTTTGAGGTATGGCTGGTGTGAACAGGGGGGGGGGGGGGGGTGAAGTTTGCACCAAATCTGTCAGCTAGCAGGTTGGCAATTTTGCTCCAGTATAGTATGAGTAGTACCTGGTGCTGCGGTAGCGTTGTCGCCTCATAGCAAGACGTTGTCCCGTTCGATTCTCAGCTAGAGAGTCTTCTGTGTGGAGGCATACGTGAATGGGGCGTGCCTTCGTTGAAGGTTGTGCGTCAGGGCTGGTAACCCGGTACGTAAAAATCCACTACCAATCATTAGCGGACCGGAGTTCTGCTGTAGTGACCCCTAACTGGGAAAAGCCGAAAGACACAAACAAAGACAGTATGAGTAGCACCATCTACTGCCAGTTCAGCACATAGCTGGGCATTCCCTTTTAGATTTCAGACTTAAATAATGCCTTATGATTATCCTTAGCTCTCTATCTGTGATAGGCATATGTAGAGGCCTAAACTACAACTCATTTGGAACCATTCCTCAATCGTGCATTGCTTCAAGAGAAAAGCCAGCATGATTCAGTACAATCTGCCCCTAAGAAGCAGACCATCTTGGCATACCCTTACCAGAGTTTGAAAATCTTTCTGAGAAATGTTTGCAAGTGGCTTCCCTTGTAATTTCTTCTGCTCTGCATTTGCCCTAGAAACACAAACACTTGGCTACCTTCCCCTATTCTAAAGTTGTAAACACATTCTAAAAATGCAGCTCTGTTATTCTAGCTATCTTTCCTGTCAGTTCTTTCTCACATGTGGCTTTTTCACTAAATCTTTTTGATAGATCATGCACCAGAGAAGGCCCTGAAATTATCCACATCTTCAGACTGTTTGTTCATTGGGAAGTTCCTTAACATTTCTTGCTGTACTTTCATTGCCATATATGCTACATTTAGTGATGTATCTTTCAGTGTCTTTTATTTATTATGAGATCTGACGTCCTGTCTGCATGAAGAAATGGGTCTCTAAGATTCTATATAGTTGCATTTTAGGAAATGACATGCCAAATCCACACAACAAAAATAACTTGGCCTTACACTAAACCCATACTCAGTTTCTCTCCCCATACAGAAAATATTACCACTAATGTCTTAACCTAAATTAAACTTTATTACCATATTTCACATCCACTATTTCCCACAGTTTGGCTAAGAATTGTAAAACATAACTCATGCCAAAACTGGAATACAGGTTACCACTGCTCTGCCTGCACTCACCCCAAAATGCCCAAAATCTACAAACTACTGAAAACAAAATATTCAGATTCCCCCCTGCTGGCTGATAGGTACATAGGTTCATATCAGACATGAAAGCCCCCAGAAAAACTGATTTCTCTTAGGTTCATAGGTTCATACTAGGCTATCTGCCCTAAGGCATTTATAAGCCTAGCCAGAGTGTGTTTGGCTTTCACCACCCATTTTAAATTAATTTTGCTATGCCCTTTTTCGAGGTTAGTATACTGTGCCTCTGTCTAACAGTGACACAGAAGTGATACCGGGTAAACCTCGATCTCCCATCCACTCATCAAGATTCCTCTTGAAGAGAGTCAGTGAGGGACTCTGCCTAACCTGGACTGGGATTTTATTCCAGAGTGAAGGGACCCTCTGGGTTATGAATCTGTCCCTCCAGCATGTCCTATTTATTTCAGTGCTGAGGTTGAAGTCTCTCAAGCGTGTAGCTCGATGGGATTTGGATTTTCTGAGGTGCAGCATGCCCATTAATTCCGGGTTGGACATGGCTTTATACGTCAGGCACAGATCGCCTCTGAGCAGGCGGTATGCCACTGAGTAGAGCTGGAGTTTCTTTAACCGGGCAGCATATGGCATCTGTTTGCGCCCTTTGATCCTCTTGGTGAGGTACTTTTGGAGTATTTCCATTTGCTGCAGGTGTCTGGTAAGGTACATCCCAAAAGGGGCATTGTACTCAATTATGGGCCTGATGAGGGATGAATAAAGAGGCACGATGATCTCCCCTGATCTAGATGTGAATCCCTTCATGATTAGGTGGGCTATATAAAATGTTTTTCTAACCACTTTGGCCACGTGGTTGTCAAATGAGAGATTGCTATCAACTTGGGTCCCCAGGTCCCTAATTACTTCTTCTGTACTTAATGGATTACCACCTATGTGGTAATTTGTGGGCACTTTGTTTTTGCCAAAGGGGATGACTATACACTTTTTGGCGTTTAGCTTGAGGCCATGGCTCTGGCACCAGTTGTCAGATGTCCTTCAAGGATGCATCTGCAGTCATCACATATGGGTTGTCCTGCCTCAGGCAGCCCTTCGGTCGGCCGGATTCCAAAGTCTGGGTCTGGCCTCGGCTGATGTCGCACTTTCCCCGACGTCAGAGCGTCTGGGATATAAAAGCATCAGCCGACGCCATTTTCCTCAGTCTTTCTTGCCCGAAGCAGAAGCAGTTCGCAAGTGCCGGTCGGCCAGCTCCTGTGATTCAGCTACCGAAGACTTCGAAAAAGCTAAGTACCCCGTTGGGGACTCTTTCTTGCCTCAGCCGATGTCAGATAAAGTTAATAATTGTTTAACTTGTGGGAAACAAATACCTCATAAGGATTTCCACTCTTACTGCCTCCCCTGCCTAGGCCCAGACCACAACGTCTTGGCCTGTTCAGTCTGTGCTTCCTTCAACCGACGAACTCTTAGACGTCGGTCGGAGTTTGCAGAGAAATTCTTTGGGGCTAGTTTTGCTTACAAGATGCCGTCGGAGACTCCGACTTCGCATTTAGTTAAGAAACGGAAGGACAAGGACCGACACACACGGGCCGCGGATTCGGCTGAAACCACGGTCAGGCCTACCGCGAGTGTCTCGGTCTCGGCTGAAACAGAGTCCTTGGTACTTCTGATTACCGAAACCGCACAACCGACTACCTCGGCCCCGGAGGCCCCGGCCGAGTCGGTTATTGAATTACCTACTGAAACTGGTGTCCAGGAATCTTCCGACACCATTCCTTTAGACAAGTCTACTCCTGCACGTGGTGCAGCCAGACCTCCTGCATCCATGTCCATTAAGGCTTTCTCTAGGGCTAAAGCTGCTAAACTTTCTAAAGCTTTGCCTCCCAAGGTTACCTCTCAGAGACCCTCTACTGGCTCACAGATTCTTGGCTTAGCAGAGGATCTTATCTCCTTAATCAGAGGTTCTCAACCTCATCCGGACAGGGGCTCTCAACCACCTCCAGACAAAAGGCCCAGGGTTGAGCCCTCTGACCCCCACTCCTCAGATGAGTCCACTGATGGCTCTACTCTGTCAGACCACCAGGAGGAGGCTTATTCGCCCTACGAGGATTCTGATGCTGAAGAATCTATTCCCTCGGCCTCCCCTCCTGAAGAGTTTTCCTTTGGAGAGACATTACACTCTATGAGAGAACATTTTCAATGGCAGGGTCAGGAATTCTCTGATTCTAGAAAGAGATTAAGGACCTTTTTACATTTACCTCAGCATAGGCCTTTAGCTATACCCCCTGTTTTGCATGTCATTGATGATGTGTACTCTGATGCTAGCACAGCCCCTGACTCTCTCCCTCCGGCTCCTGCCAAACCTGATAGGTACTACAGGGTCCCGGACTCACATCTACACCTGTACAAGGCCCACTCTGCTGATCCAGAAACTATTTCCCAGAGCCCAAAAGGGGTTGCAGCTGCCACTGCTAGAAATCCTCTACCCTCTGAAAGGGAGTCCAGAGCTTTAGAGAGATGGGGTAAGAAAGTGTATACTTCTGCAACTCTTTCCATGAGGGCATTAAATTGTCAATTTCATATGATATAGTACCAAGAGTATTTGTTAGATGAATTGCATAAGAAACTGTCTTCTTCTGAACCCCTTGATCGCAAATCCCTTCAGGATCTGGTACATAACTCCCAGCAGGTTAGTAACCATTTCTTGCAGTGTGGTTATGATGCATTGGAAGCTTCATGTAGGTCAGATATGACAGGTGCAGTCATACGTAGACATGCCTGGCTGAAGGAACAATCTCTGCCAGACCATGTTAAAGCTAAGCTTTTGGATGCTCCTATGGAAAAGCAAAAATTATTTGGTTCCACGGCTCAAGAGGTCTTAAAGAAATTTGAAGAAAAGGCAAAATCTGTGCAAACAGTCAAAGACTTTCTGCAAGTCCAACCACTGAGATTCAGCAGAAATTGGCCTACTAAGAATTGGTCCTTTCCGGACTCAGACAGATCTCAGAGAGGCAGGAATAGGCGTGCCAGAGGTAGAGGGCAAGCTAGAGGCTCCTACAGAGGCCGTCAATGGCAGCCTCCCAACCAGAGAGGTAGTGCAGGAACTACAACTGCTACACCAGGACAGACTCAATGACTTTGTTTTGACTCCGCCGGCCAGGGCTCAATTAGAAGCACCTTTGGGCGGAAAGCTTTCTTTATTTTCAAAAAATTGGCACAGCATTACAAGGGACACATGGACACTGCAAATAATAGACAAAGGATACAGGTTCCATTTCCACACATTGCCAAAAAGAAAAGGCATGCTAGACCTGCCACCAAATCAGAGGGCAGAGGCTTTGAAACAAATTTCCAACTTAATACAAATGAAAGCTATAGAAAAGGTACCTCTTTCAGAACAAGGCCAAGGATTTTACTCCAGATTATTCCTTGTTCCAAGAAAAGAAAATCAATGGAGGCCTATTCTCGACTTGTCCGCACTGAACACTTACCTCATTGTGCCAAAATTCAAAATGCTGACTCTACCGCAACTCCTTCCCATGCTGGGCAAGGGGTCTTGGCTGGTGACTCTAGACCTCAAGGAGGCATACCTGCATGTCCCTATCAGACAAAGTTGCAGAAGACACCTCAGATTTCTTGCAGGGTCAGAGCATTATCAATTCTCAGCATTGCCCTTTGGCTTATCTACTGCACCCAGAGTATTCACGAAATGCCTGGCATCAGTAATTGCACACTGCAGACTTCAGGGGATTCAAATTTACCCATATCTGGACGACTGCCTTATACAAGCGGACAGCAAGCAAACTTTGTTAAAGGACTTGGATTATGCCATCCACCTACTGCAGGCCTTGGGATATACAGTCAACATCCACAAATCAAGACTTGTTCCATCCCAAAGAATAACTTTTCTGGGTGCGGATCTAGACACAACCACCCAAATGGCCTTTCTCACAGAAGAAAAACAAAAACAACTACCGGATTACTTCAAGAATCTGACAAGACAAACTCAGCTGACTGCAAGGAAAATCCTGCAGGCCCTGGGCATCTTGCATTCTTCTGATTCCACAAGCAAGGCTGCATATGAGAAAATTACAATGGTACCTAAGGAGTTTATGGACTCAGCACAGTCACAGCTTAGAAACTTTGATCCCACTCATTCCATGCCTTCAAAAGGAATTTCTGTGGTGGGCTCAAGCCTGCCAGTCGAACAGTGGGTTGCCCTTCAGCAAGCCAAGAGCCAACCAAACCATCACTACGGACGCTTCAGACCAAGGTTGGGGAGCACACATGGAGGGCAGATGTATCCAAGGGCTATGGTCGCAAAGAGAGCTGCGCATGCACATAAACCAAAAGGAAATGCTGGCAGTGATACACGCAATCGAGGCCTTCAAACTTTTTCTTCGTCAAGGCCACCTACTCATAAGGACAGACAACACCACAGTTATGTGGTACATAAACAAGCAAGGAGGCACCCATTCCTACCCTCTTTGCAGACTGGCAATGAATCTATGGGAACATTCCTTGAAACTCAATATACAGCTGCAGTCCTAGTTCGTGCCAGGGAAAGACAATATACTGGCAGACAGCTTAAGCAGAAATACCATGGATGCACACGAATGGATGCTGCACCCAGACATCTTCTTACTCATAACACAATCATGGGGAAGGCCGGAAATAGATCTGTTCGCCTCCCCCCACAATCAACTGAAGAAATTCTGCTCAAGGACATACCACCCACAAGCATGGAAAGTGGACGCTCTCTTTCAGCTGGAAAGCTCTAACAGTGTATGCTTTTCCACCTCTCCCATTAATGACCAAGGTCTTACTGAAGATCAGGACAGAGCAGCCCAGAGTGATTCTGATAGCTCCAAACTGGCCAAGACAGCACTGGTACCCACTGTTAAAGAGCATGTCACAGACGAAACCGTGGCCTCTCCCCCTATGGCCACTTCTACTGACACAGCACAATTTCAAGACTCTGCATTCCAACCTAAAAACCTTGCAGCTAACTGCCTGGAAAATACCATGACTCCTCCTCAGGATAAGCTATCCCAGAGAGTGAAGGATACTATTATGGAAGCTCGCCGGCCTTCCACAAGGAAGGCATATTCAGCAAAATGGAAAAGATTTCACACTTGGAACACAACAAAGGGCCTAGATGCGACAGTGATGAACATGGCACATATACTGGAATATTTGGCAGAATTGTTCCACAACGGCCTGTCTTACTCTTCCATTAAGATACATGCCTCAGCAATTTCAGCAGGATACAATGTTAGTCCACCTGTCTTCTCTCATCCTCTCCTGAGACAGTTTCTAAGAGGAATCAAAAACATCAATCCTCCAAGGAAACCACCTCTACCTACTTGGGACCTTAACTTCGTGTTGGAAAAACTAACACTTCCTCCCTCTGAACCAGCAGCATCTGCAGATCTACAGTTTCTGTCTTGGAAAACTGCCTTCCTTCTGGCCATAACCTCAGCAAGAAGAGTATCTGAGTTACAAGCTCTAATGCAGTACAGCCATTTCTTATCTTTCATCAGGACAGAGTTTCATTGAGAACCAATCCTACATTTATGCCAAAGGTGGTATCCAGGGTATCTTTGAACCAAGCTATTCACTTGCCTACATTCTTCCCACAACCACAAAATAAAGGGGAGAAACTTCTGCACACCCTGGACATACACAGACAGTTGCGCTACTACTTGGACAGAACTAAGTTACAGAAAGACTGACCAGCTGTTTGTAGCATATGCTGCTGGGGCACAAGGAGAAGCAATTTCCAAACAGACAATTTCAAAATGGATAGGAAATTGCATTCATTTTTGTTACTCCTTTCATGGAAAAACTGTGCCAGCTAACATTAGACCTCATTCCACGAGAGCCACAGCCACCACCACAGCCTTCCTAAGAGGGGTGGCTACCAAGGACATTTTAGAAGCTGCTACATGGAGCTCCGTGCATACATTTGCCAAGCATTACAATTTACCTTTATACTCCAGATCCAGAGCAGGCTTTGCTACGGCAGTCCTGCAGGGTATCTTAGCTACACCATCCTTTACTTAGTACCTCCACCCCCAGATTGGCTATGGTATTCTACCCATATGTGATGACTGCAGATGCATCCTTGAAGGACATAGTACAGTTTTGTACCTACCATAAATGTAGATGTCCGATAGGTATGCATCTGCAGTCAGGTTTACCCTCCCTCCTTCCCCTTTGTGGTATACTTCTTGGGTACTTACCCCTCTTATAGCTAGCTGGGGGGATCTATTATGGTGTATTTGTTTTTTATAGTACTGTGCATGTTTGGATTTGTTTTTGCAATGCATATCTCCAAATTTTAGCCTTCCTTAGAGGGCACCTGGCATCTGGGGCAAGAAAAACTGAGGAAAATGGCGTCTGCTGATGCTTTTATACCCCAGGCGCTGACGGGGAAAGTGCGACATCAGCCGAGGCCAGACCCAGACTTTGGAATCCGGCCGACCGAAGGGCTGCCTGAGGCAGGACAACCCATATGTGATGACTGCAGATGCATACCTATCGGACATCTACATTTATGGTAGGTACAAAACTGTACTTTTCTATGAGGTCCTTTTGGAGGATGCTTGTGTCGGCTGGAGAGTCGATTATGGCGCCCAGTTTGCTGTCATCTGCAAACTTGGTCAGCCACAGTCCTTCCAGGTTGGCCTGTACCTCCGAGAAATATATACCGAACAAGAGAGGTCCCAGGACTGAGCCTTGTGGGACGCCACTTGTAACTGGTTTGGAGTCTGACATGGCTCCAGTAATTCTAACCATGTGGGTTCTGTCCTTGAGCCAGTTTGCAACCCATCTAGTGACATAGGGGTTTATATTTAAGCTGGTGAGCTTATCTATAATGCCCGAGTGGGGTATTGTATCGAAGGCTTTTGCGAGGTCCATGTAGGCTGTGTGGACCACCTTCCCCTCAATGGCCTTGGTGACTGTTTCAAAGAAATCAACCAGGTTTAAGAGGCAGGATCTGCCCTTAACAAAGCCGAACTGGGTAGGTTCCATTGTCTGTAGGTCCCCAATATCTTTATTTATGAGGTCCATGATGATCCTTTCCATAGCTTTGCAGACCAAGCTAGTCAGGCTTATGGGGCGATAGTTTCCAGGATCCGTTGAGGCACCACCTTTGTGGAGAGGGACCACTGTTGCTGTACGCCACTCTTTGGGTACATATCCTGTAGTAAGGCTGAGATTGAACAGTAGTTTTATGTTTGGGTTTAGCTCTTCTTGGAGTTCATGTAGGACACAGCCTGGGACACTGTCTGGTCCCATTGATGCTGTGTTTTTTGCTTTGGAGAGGACAGCTCTTACCTGAGCATCTGAGATGTCAGGGGGGCAGCACTCTGCTGGGATAGATATTTGCTCTTTTGGTGGGGAGGGGGAGGAGAAGTTTGCACTGAACCTGTCAGCTAGGATGTTGGCAATGTCTGTGGGTTCGGTGTATTTTTTGTCATTTTGGACTAATTCTGAGCATATCTGGGAATTAACACCCAGGTTCCTAACATAACTAAAGAAAGCCTTGTGATTATCCTTAGTGTCCTGTGCAATATTTTTCTTGAAGCTGGCCTTAGACGATTTTATGAGTGCCCATAGTTTTTTGCTAATACTGATCAGAGATGCCTTCCCTTTTTGGGATTTTGCTCTATCATGTAGTAGCTTCCTCCTTCTATTGTATAGTTTGTTTATGGCTGGGGTCCACCAGACAGGATTTCTGCCTTTGGTGGATTGGGTCTTAGTTTTATTTGGGATTGCATGATCCATGCATTCCTGAAGGTGTTCATAGAATGCGTTTATAAAGGATTCTGCGGTCTGGGCCATATTTTCCACAGGCCCGGGGGCTTTGAAGGATTCCACTTTGGTTTTGAGGAGTGTGAAATTTGCTTTAGATAAGTTTTTCACTGTGGTTTTCAGGGCAGGGGGTGGAGTCGGGATGTGAATATACAGTGAGATTAGTTTATGGTCTGATCTTACCAGTGAGGGATACACTTCTGATCTGGAGCATAGAGTTCCCATGTTGGTGATGATCAGGTCCAGTATGTTTTCCCCTCTTGTGGGAGTGGTAACAAGTTGTTCCATAGCATTTGAGTTTATAAATTCTAGGAACCTTTGGGCTAGGGTGTTGGAGCTAGAGTAATGCTCCCAGTCTATGTTTGGGTAGTTGAAGTCGCCCAATATAATGGTATTTGGAGAGACCTTTATATTTTCCAGTGTTCTCAGGAAGGCCGAGTGGGGTTCCTGGGTTTGAGAGGGTGGTCTGTAGCAGGCTATAAACTGGAAGGCAGTTTTACCCACTGTTAGTTGCACATGGATAGTCTCTGATGCTTCGTGCTGTGCCACCAACCTGGAAGTGTGGGTATCTTTGACGAATATTGATACTCCCCCTCCTTTTGTTGTTCGGTCCAAGTTTTGGGGCCGAAAAGTATGGTATGAGGTATAACATGGTAGTGCTGGGGTGCTCTCAGGTGCCTTGAACCAGGTTTCTGTTACTGCACAGATATCGATGTTCTCCATGCTAAGGAGAGTTTCGAGTGCGTGCATCTTGAGGTTTAGACTTAGTTTCTTATCCCTTGTGATACCTATGGAGGTGGGTTTGTCTTTTGAGCCTTGCCTAAAAAGGCACTATGGGGGTAGCAAGAGCCTTTGCCAATATCCGAAAGCCCAGGGGTGACAGGTGCAAGCCGCCCCAAGCGAAGCATCGTGGCTTGTCAAGCATGTCATCCCAGGCTGACCGACATTGTATCCCCTTTGAATGACACCAATACTTAAGCCAATTGTTGAAATTGATCATCTTGTCTTCATATTGTGGCATCATTCTTGGTGAGGGTAAGATGCTACTCAAGGTCAGGGTCATACCGGCCTGGGCTACATGCTCAGAGAGCTCCTCTATGTCTCTTTTCATGTAGTCCAGGGAGTTCTGTCTCAGGTCATTCACACCAGCATGGACAATGACTGAGTCATATTTGTACTTGCCTTGGAGTGACCTGAGTGCTTGTGTTATGTGGCGGATCCTAGCACCCGACAGGCAGCTCACCGTGACCTTCTCCTTGTTCAGCCTGGTGAGCGGAACGTCAGTGTGCCTGACTATAGTCACCTATTACAAGTGTATCAGGTGTGTTGTTTAGCCTTAAGGGCTGTGACTGTTCGGCACACTGGCTTTGTGAGCTATGTGTTGCACGTGTTTTGTTTTGGGGTAGCAGTTGCTTGGGTGTCTGCTTTGGAGGTCTCTGCTGCTTAGGCAGATTTTTGTTTAGAGCCTCCGAGTATGTTTTTGTGTGTTTGTGTTTGGTTTGCTGTCGTGGTAGGTCTATGTGAGACTGGAATTGTAGTGAATGTGGTTTCCGTCTCCTCCTGACTGGTTTCACCAATACTGAGTTCAGAGAGCTTAGCCTCCAGTATGGCCATATGGTTGCATCTCTCACATGTGTTGGAATTTGTTGGGAGGAGGAGAGGGTTGTCTGTGTACATGAGGCAGTTGTAACATTGCCTCAAGATTCCCAGATTCACCAGCTGGACATCATTGCAACCTGTTAAAACAATGAATTGGCTGCCACAACTCAGAGCTACATCTGCCTAATATACATTAATCTATAAGATCTTTGAACTGGTTACAGTCTTCCCCTAAAAACACTACTACTATCTAGAGCAGTCACTTATCCCCTAAGATCACAGGATGAAAGTCTAACACTTGCTTGGCCAAGATTCAAGAATTCAAAAAGTGAAAGAGCTTTCTCTAATGTAGGCCCAGCCATATGGAACAACCTTCCTAGTGAGGTAAAATGTAATCAAACTCTAAAGTCATTGAAAGCTGCTGCTATAAATCATTTGCACAAAGAGGCAGACTGCACTTGTTTTCTTGATGCAGTTTAACAGGCTATGATTCTTAACCAATTACTTATGCAGTTATTAATAAGCTATTTTGTGTTATGATCTGTTGCTATTTTGGGTTGTTAGTGTACTTAGCCATGTCCAGCATTGCTGCTGCTAAGTATTTGTTCATTTGTTAATCTGTTCCTACTTTGTGTTATTAGAGTACATAGTCATGTTCCAGCATCATTGCTGCTAATTGTTTTCTTTTTTTAATTATGTATTATTCCTGGCTTGAGACTGAAAAGGATCAGCAGACAAGCTCACCTACGTAGTTAAACTGAAAATAACTAAATTAAATAAGTTACTTCCCTCTTATTCTTTGATTTTGGGAATCTATCTAAAGCCATTTAATGCCTTATTTGTTTCTGTTGGGGTAATGGCTAGACGCAGAATCCAGTGGGGTTGTTGTATTGTAAGGGTGATGTTTACAAATGTATATTCCTGGAGGCCTGCACCAGTGTTTTTGTTTCAATGCCTTCAGTACCTGCAAGAGTTTCTGCAGCATCTCTTTAGCACTTCCTTCCTCTCAGGAAAGGGGAATGGGGAAAGGAGTCATTGTGTCTGTCATGCAGCCCACCCCACCAACCATAGCTTGCCATATTGCATCTAGACTACTACTCAGCCTTTAGGTAGGGTTGCTACCTTTTCAGATGGCCAAAGTGGGACAATTGTGGTACAGACATCAGATTTTGCAGGCCAAAACATACCCACGGCCAGTACAAGGGACAGAACTTCACTTTTTTGCCTAAATAAAAGCTTATTCTTGTAGCATTTTAGTTGCTTATTCTGTTTCTTATAACATTTAGGTGTTTTAGATACAGAATGACTGTTTTATGCAACTATTACTTAAAACCTAGGAAATAATTTTGACCTAATATTTCAGGACAGTTGCCATTCTTACAGTATTTTTGCAGGACGCAACTGCCCAAAGAGGGACTGTCCCTCGCAAAGTGGGACAGGTGGTAACCCTAGCCTTAGGTTGACAGCCTAACATGGCATCATGTTATCACACTGTTGTGAATGAACTGACACTTTAGAAGAAGGTCCTGTTTGCCAAATTCACACAGAAGATTGTAAACAACTTTCCAAATAGGAGGAATGCACAACCCACTACTCTTTTTTTTAACTCCCAAACAGTCTGTGATATTAGATAAAAAGAAAGCTTTTTAAATTCAGATTGTAGTAGAAACTAAGCAAACACGTGCCCCTTTCCCATCAGCAAACTTAGTGTCCCTGGTCTTAACCCCTCAGCAAACTTAATGTCCCTACCAAATTCTGTGAAAGGACTCTGATCATTGTCTTATCCCTGTGAACACCTTGCTGCATTGTTTGGTTTCTCTAAAAAACTTCCAGTAGAAAGCTGATCCTTTAGTTTTATCTTGGCCTCGAGTGTGTATTACCTAGGTCAGTAAACCCTTCATATGATCTTAAAGGGACATATTCTCGATCTGAGGAGGTGCTCCAATATGTTATCCATCAGTGTAAAAAAAAAGTCAATGGAGTTGGATAACCTAGATCGAAATTCTCCTTCCAAGGAGTGTTATAGAAAAGGGTTCTGGTGAGGGAAGAGGGAAAAGGCTTTTGTACCCATATGCTTCTGTTCTCCAGTAAGTCAGGCTTGTGCTGTCCAGCAGTTGGCTAGAGCTATTGGATCAGTTATATGAAGTTTTATGTCATCACCTTTCAAATAATTGCCTCAGTGTGAATTGATACTGGACAGAGAGAGAAGATGTCACGGATGCTTGTTGGCATGTCTATATATGGTAATCATCCAGAAAGTTCCCCAAATGTGCACTGGGAGGCCAGGAGTGTTGACTTTTGGCTGTCAGCCACTGTCTGTGTGAGGTGTGGCACCATATTGGATAACACATTAAAGCAAATGATGGTGTTTCTATATCTGAACGTTGTTTTTTTAGTATGCACTTTCTGGGCATCACTGATTTGTACATTGTAAAGGTCCTGCTATGGCTCCACTATTGGACATGTCCATCAAAAGGGAAAAGTTCTCTCTCCCCAAAATAGGCCATTGCTGTTATTAGGACTGTCCTGAATTTCATCTCTGTTGATGCATCCTTTCAGTAGACAAGACTTCAAATTTTAGAACTGACTTCCTGAATAGCTCAGGAATTCAGAGTTCAGGCAAGAACTTTGAATCATTTTCCTAGACTAGTAGCAACCACTACCTTAATAGTACTGTTTGTTTGCCTTCATATGAAAACGGTGTCACTGATAGCATACTGTCAGTAACTTCAAGGCCATCGCTCCTTTTTGAATATTCTGTTAATATTGAAGCCCAGTACCATTCTTTACAATGGTGAGTATCACCCTCTTTAGTCCTGTGTTCAATCAGTCCTACCTGCCTTTCAGTCTAAAGCAAATAATTGTATTGGATGCCGCTATGAAAGGTGGGAGTGAGCATTTGGACTGTTGTCCAATTCAGGAACAGTGATATTTTCATAACTGTCGGTTTCATCTTGAGTCTTTCCTTTGTGCATTATCTTTCCATTCCCTTTTTTCACTCTTTTCTAGCCTTATCTGATTGATTATAATCTCTACTAATTATCCCTTTTTTAACGGCCTCTGTTCTAGATCCATCTAAAAACTCTACAACAACTGATTTTTTGCTTAGCACTCCCCTATCAGTTTTTCTTTGTCTATACTCTATCAGTACCTTATAGGGAAGGCAGGCGCTAACCTGCAGTCCAAGCTTCTGCTTCCCCATCTCACCTTCTGCTTATCCCCATCTCACTCTTTAACATTTTCCTCCAGGGTTATTTGCTCCCAGTATCTTGGTTCATTTCCTAATTTTCACCAGTAAATCCCAACCCCCACTTGCCTATTTTCTGTACCTCTTCTTACAATTATTCTTATTGGTAAAATCTTCTTTCTCCATTCTTGCACTAGCTTAATTCCTAGAATACATTTTGCTACTTTATGATTATAATATTCTGCATAGTTGTAGATGTTCATCGTGTTACCCTGCTGCAGTCATCACACTTCGATTATCCTGCCGTCAGCCCGAATTCCAAAGTCTTGGTCTGGCGTCGGTTGCTGTCACTTCTTCCCTGATGTCAGTGCATCAGGGGTATATAAGAGGCATCCGACGCCATTTTCTTCAGTCTTTCTTGCTGCGCGGTGCCCAAATCAGAAGCAGTTCGCAAGTGCCGGTCGGCCGACACCTGAGATTTTCTATTTGAATTTCAGTCCGAAGTCTTCAATAAAGCTAAGTACCCCGGTTGGGAACATTTTCTTGCCTCAGTCCGATGTCAGAAAAAGTTAACAATTGCATTTCTTGTGGGAAGCAAATACCTCATAAGGACTTCCATTCCTATTGTATTCCTTGCCTAGGCCCAGACCACGACATCACAGGTTGTTGATTTTGCACTAGGTTTAATAAACTCACTATCAAACGCCGTTTTGACTTCGCATGGCATTATTTTGGTAGGAAATTCAATTATATCATGCCGTCGGAGCAGCCAACGACCGCTATTCTTAAAAAATGCAAGGATAAGGACAGGCAGCCTAGGAATAAGCCAGACCACGAGGCCGCAGCTGGGCCTGTCGCCGGTTCTCCAGTTTTCAGTGAGGTGCCTACGCAGCCCCTGACGACCACAGAGCTGCAACCCCAGACAGCTGCCGACTCCCACGCGGAGTCAACTAGGCCGACGCAGCCATCTTCCGACACTGGAGCAGATTTAGACACCGGTGCAGAGGAAACACCTTCAGTTGCAGAAGGTGTCTTCAGTCCGACTACTCTCACCATTAAATCTTATGCAAAACTTAAAACTCCTTTAAAACCTAAGAAAACTGTTCATCAGTCTACAGGTCAAGGCCCCATGTCTAAGAAACAGATGCTTAAGATGGCTGAAGATTTAATTACCCTTATCAGGGGTTCCCATCCCCCTCCTGATAAAAGACCAAGACAAGAGGAGGATTATGCATCCTCTGACCAGGTTTCTCTCTCCTCAGATTCTTCTGAGGAACAGGATTACACTTTTCCACCTTATGAGGATTCTGATGCTGGAGACTGTATTCCCTCAGCATCTCCCCCTGAAGATTACTCCTTTGGGGAAACATTACATACCACGAGGGAACATTTCCACTGGGAAGGCCAGGATTACTTAGATTCTAAGAAAAGGCTCCGAGAGTTCCTTCTGTTACTCCAGCACAGACCTCTTGCTATTCCTCCTGTTTTTGATATTGTGGATGATGTCTACTTGGAGTCTAGTTTAAATCCAGACTCTCTACCTCCTGCTCCAGCCAAACCAGACAGATACTACAGAGTACCTGACTCACACAAATTCCTTTATAAAAGCCCTGTAGCTGACCCAGAAACCATATCCCAGGGTCCTAAGGGAGCAAAGGCGTCTATGGCTAAAAATCCTGTGCCCTCTGAAAGAGATTCCAGAGCCCTAGATAGATGGGGAAAGAAAATATACACCTCTGCAACCCTGGCTATGAGAGCATTAAATTGCCAGTTTCACATGTTGAAATATCAACAATTTCTGATGTCTCAGTTAAAAGAAAAACTGAGCACACACTCAGAACAGCCTGAGTTCAAGGAAATGCAGGATCTGTTGCATGCAGCTGAACAGGTGGGCAAGCATACTTTACAATGCGGATTTGATTTACTGGAAGCCTCCTGTAGAGCAGCTGTTACTGGCTCAGTCATTCGTAGACATGCTTGGTTAAAAGAGCAAACCCTCCCTGACCATGTTAAAGCAAAATTATTAGATGCACCTTTACAACAGGATGTATTATTTGGTGTCAAAGCAAAAGAGGTTTTAAAGAAAATGGAGGATAAGGCTAAATCTATGCAAACGGTCAAGGATTTCTTGCAGGTACAACTCCCTTGCTTCAGCAGAAATTGGCCATCAAAAATGTGGTCCTTTCCAGCTTCAGACAGATCACAGAGGGGCAAATACAGACACCCAAGGGGCAGAGGTCAGTCACAGGGCCCTTACAAACCTCGCCAGTGGGGTTCTGCTACCCAGAAAGGAGGAGAAGACAGGCCCCAAGCTAACAGAAGGCAGACACAATGACTCCATCCTCAAACTACCAAGCAATTCTCTCCTGGCAACACCCTTGGGAGGAAAACTAGCATTTTTTGCAGACAACTGGCACATCATCACAAAAGACAAATGGGTTCTAAACATGGTCTCTCAAGGATACAGATTCCACTTTCATACCTTACCAAGGATCAAAGGAATGCCAAACCTGCCACCAAATCAATGGGCAGAGGCACAAAAACAAATTACAGCTCTCATGAACATGAGAGCCATTCAACAGGTACCTACACAGGAGCAGGGACAAGGATTTTACTCAAGACTCTTCCTAGTTCCAAGAAAGGACAAAGCATGGAGACCCATTCTGGATCTTTCAATTCTGAACACCTATCTGCAAGTACCAAAATTCAAGATGCTAACACTACAGCAGCTTCTTCCCATGCTGGGCAAGAATGCTTGGCTAGTCACTTTGGACCTCAAGGAGGCATACCTGCATCTCCCTATCAGACAAAATTGCAGAAGATACCTCCGCTTCATTGCAGGTTCAACACATTACCAATTCTCTGCAGAGCCCTTTCGCTTATCTACTGTGCCCAGGGTCTTCACAAAATGCCTGGCACCAGTAATTGCATACTGCAGACAGAGGAATTCAAATATACCCATACCTGGACGACTGTCTTATTCAAGCAGAAAGCAAGGACATTCTTTTACAGCATTTGGCATTTGTCAAACACCTTCTAAGTTGCGTAGGGTACACAGTAAACGCAAAGAAATCAAAACTAGTGCCCTCACAAAACATAACATTCCTGGGTGTCAGCTTGAATACAACTGCCCAGATGGCTTATCTCACGCCAGACAAACAATGACAACTGTCTCAATATTTCAAAATAATGGCAACAAAGACCCAACTCCCTGCAAGAAAAATTCTGCAGGCCTTGGAATTCATGGCATCTTGCATTCTACTAATACCATTTGCAAAACTGCATATGAGGAAATTACAATGGTACCTGACAAGTGTATGGACTCAGCACAGCCACAGCTTGGAAACAATGATTCCACTCATTCCCTGCCTTCAACAGGAGTTTCTGTGGTGGGCACAGGCATGTCACCTCAACAAGGGTCAGCCTTTCACCTTACCCACAGCCAGGCAAACTATGACAACAGATGCATCGGACTATGCCTGGGGAGCACACATGGCAGGACAGTGCATTCAGGGCAAATGGACTACAGATCAGAGACACCTGCATATCAATCAAAAAGAAATGCTAGCAGTACAGAATGCCCTAACAGCTTTCAAGGACCTTCTACACCCAGGACAACTACTAAGGACAGACAACACCACAGTTATGTGGTACATAAACAAGCAAGGGGGCACACATTCCTACCCTCTATGCAGACAAGCAATGACCTTGTGGAACACTGCACTGTCTTACCAGGTTCAGTTACAAGCACAATTCCTGCCAGGATAGAAAAACACATTGGCAGACGACCTAAGCAAAAACATCATGGATCCACACCAATGGAAACTAGATCCACAAGTATTTGCAATGATAGCTCAAAAATGGCGACGCCCAGACATAGATCTGTTTGCAAGCTCCCACAACCACCAACTTCAAAAATTTTGCACAAGGACCTTCCATCCATTAGCTTGGAAAGTGCACGCTCTCTCAGTCAGTTGGAAAACATTAACAGTGTATGCCTTTCCTGCACTGCTTCTTCTAGCAAAGGTACTGCTGAAAGTCAGATTAGAGAGGCCACAAATGATTCTTGTTGCACCAGATTGGCCACGCCAACATTGGTATCCAATTTTAAGGACCATGGCCCAGGGCCCACCATGGATTTTGCCACAAAAACCTCACCTGCTCACCCAGCGAGACAATCTGATTCTACACAGCCAGCTCAAGACTTTAAACCTGGCTGCATGGCAAATTACCTAAACAACCAGCCAACACCTTATGGAGGCCCAGCACCAGGAAAACCTATTCAGACAAATGGAAAAGATTTTACTCCTGGAACCAGGCTAAAAGCCTAAATCCTCTGGAGCCGAACATTCCTCAGATTCTACAATATTTAACTGAAATGTTACACAAAGGACTTTCCTTTTCATCTATTAAGATCCACGCCTCAGCAATTTCAGCTCATTACAGCACGGATCCTCCTTTATTTTCACATCCACTCCTAAGACAGTACCTCAGAGGGGCTAAGAACTTAAGACCGCCAAGGAGAGTTCCAACACCTACTTGGGATCTCAACTTTGTCCTGGAAAAGCTTACACTGCCGTCCTTTGAACCAGCTTTTTCAACTGATTTAAAATTTCTTTCATGGAAAACTGCCCTACTACTAGCAATAACCTCAGCTAGAAGAGTCTCAGAGCTACAGGCACTAATGGCAGTGGAACCTTTCCTCATTTTTCATCAAGACAGAGTTACTCTACGAACTAATACTTCCTTTATGCCAAAGGTGGTATCCAGTGTGGCCCTAAACCAAACCATTCACTTGCCCACCTTCTTCCCAAATCCCCAGAACAAAGGAGAAAGACTCCTGCACTCTTTGGACATTCACAGGCAATTACATTACTACTTGGATAAAACTAAGGCTTTCAGAAAAACTGACTAGCTCTTTGTAGCCTATGCTGCAGGATCACAAGGAAAAGCTATCTCAAAACAGACCATTTCTAAATGGATAGGACATTGCATACATTTCTGCTACACACATCATGGGAAACCAGTAACTGCTAACACTAGGTCCCACTCCACCAGGGCTACAGCTACATCAGCAGCCTTTCTCAGGGGAGTGCCAACCAAGGATATTCTGGAAGCTGCTACTTGGAGTTCAGTGCACACCTTCACCAAACACAATCACTTACCTCTTTACTCTAAGACTAGAGCTGGTTTTGCCACTGCAGTTTTGCAGGGCCTACTAGCCTCTTCTAACCCTGTTTGGCTCCACCTCCCCTCCCTTAGCTTTGGGATTCAACCCAAGTGTGATGACTGCAGCAGGGTAACACGATGAACATAGTACAGTTTTGTACCTACCATAAATGTAGATGTTCGAGTGTTCACCCTGCTGCAGTCCAGGTTACCCTCCCTCCATCCCCTCTGAACTTATCTTTACCACTTTATCCTATACTACCTCTGGTGTATTTGCTTGTACCTAAGGGTTTTGTTTTATTTTTATATAGCCATATGTGTATATATATATATATATATGAATATTATCAAGGTAATCCCTTATTTTCTGTTTAGCATTCTGCAGTTGCTCTTCTTCTTGATCTGTGAGATTCCCATTCTGCAGTACTTTATCATTTGTCAGTCTCTCTAAATGTTTTTTGTTACTTCTTAATAATAACTCTTTATTTTATTTCCACCCGATTGTTAAACTCCACTTTAATTTTATCCCATTCCGTAGCTATATTTTTCAGAAAAAAAATTCTATCATCCATAATAACTCCCAAATAATTTCCACTACCCATTCCTTAAATTCCTTTCTTTTTAACAGATAGGTGAGAAAACACCAGCATCTCATTTTTATTTTATTTTAATCATTTGTTTACTGGGAAAGTCCAACTTGGAACTAAGCCAATTTTCAGCGGAGCCATGGGGAGAAACGTTTCAGATGCATGTTTTTGTAATGTGGGAGGAAACCAGAGCACCTGGAGGAAACCCACGTGGACACAGGTAGGACATATAGGACATGCAGACTGCACAGAAGGCAGCCCAGCCGAGAATCGAACCAGAGAACCTCTTGCTGTGAGGTGACAATACAACCGCTGCACCACTCCACCATCATTACCGTGCATTTTCTTTAATTTAGTTGTTATTAGCGCATGATCCAGAAGTTAATGGATGCATATCAAAACTTTCAATTAAATGCACATGTACCTGTGAAGTATAATTTCTGTCTAGCCTAGCCCAGTTTTTGTGCCTTGTTGAATAATATGTAAATTCACTCTGAACTCCTACTACTGAATTCACTTCTTCCATGCCAAATATTTTCATAATTTTCTTTAAAAATCTACCTTGTCTTGTTATATTTTCCCTTTTGGGCCCCCATAGATATATCATCACTGCTGCAAATCAAATTCCATTCCCCAGCTATAAGTAATATTCCCGACTGAAAGCTGATTATTTCTCCCAGAATTTTCTTAAGCTGCATTATTGCAGTTTTAGATGTAATATAAATACATACCAGTATAATCCTTCTCTTTTGCCAGTAGCCCATTAGTACTACAAATCTACAATTATCTTTTTTCCCCTTCATCTATCACTATTGGAGCTCCTCTTGCAATAATGTAAGAATTCACCTTTTCCTTTGTCCCAGATATTCTGATAAATAACCATCCTGAAATCCTTTTTTTATTAAATTCCCATGCTGAATTCTTTCCAGATGTGTCTGGTATAGCATAGCTGTTTGCAGTCTGCATTTTAATATAGTTCACTACTCTTTCATTTTGTATATATCTGTGAGACCATTCACATTTAAAGATAATATAGAAAGTGTCATTTTGTTAAGAAGTTGTTATTACCAGCTGTTGTGTAACAGCTTTTTTTAAATGTCTAGTTTCAGCTTTTGTTACATGCATGCACTAATATTTGGCAGGTTGATCTTTTATACAGCTTTTTCTTGTCATATCCATTTGAACGTATGTCACATCTTGCAAAAAGTTTAGTGAAAACCCTCAAACAAAAAAAACAAACATGCTCCCAGAACACCCCTAGAACCTATTAACGTAATACTACCACACAAAATTATGTGCATCTTCAGATATTAAAGTTTAACCCTCCTAATAGGAACAATTGACCCAGAATGAGAGCCACACTCGTAGACTTGGATTAACCTATAAGGAAGGTTATCCATGCTAAGATGCATGGTATAGCCTTTCCTTCTACTTCTACTAAATGCTGTCTGTTTTTGTCTTGTCTTTATTTCTCTACCAAATTAGAAAAACACTTGAATGCTTTCATAAAACATTATCTCCTAGCTGTTGAAAGCAAGCCAATGAAAGAAAGAACTATTCTGTTTTATTGCCCCTTATCAGATTGGCTCCATAGAAGCATGAGAACCAGATAGTTGCTTATACTACAAGCAGTCATTTATTTGCTAGAGGAGCACTTTTTTATTATATTCTGTATTCTTTTTTTTTTTTTTATTTGCTTCCCCTAAAAAAAATTGTTACTAGATAAAGCAAAGGGCCTTAATCCAGTCAGTCCCCTATAAAAGAGTAGGAAAAAAGCATATCATTCTTTCTTGTACTGTGCTCCTTTGTCCAAAGTTTTCTTCTCTTTTTACATTGCAGTGCCTACATTTCTTAAAACTGAACAAGGAGAAAGAAGGAAGAATGAAAAAAACAGAGGCTCCTTTTTACTTTAGTATCCCTTTTACACTTGAAAATAACTGAGAGAACTTTATTTATAGCATACAGATTATGTCATACATTATAAAATACTACTTTAAGAGCAAAAGTTTGTTTTACTTCCAGTCAACTCTTTCTTTCCTCTTGCCCTCTCCCAAATGCTCTTCCAAACATTAATGACATGAAATAGAACATATGCAAGTTTAGCAAAGTCAAAGAAGTCCAATAATTCTAGGTTTTCGTGTTCTGTCATGTTTTACAAATGTAATTAATGCTTTGTAATCCCACATTTATTTGTCAGTTTCTGAACTGCTGGTTTTCTTTCTGTTGATCTTCATTTCCCATATCCAGCCTGTGCTTTGTTTCCAGCATACTCCTGGTTCTTCTATCGACTCTTGTGCTTTTTTCGGTCTCTCAAGCATTTGCCTTTGAAACATTGGAAAAGGTTTCACTGACACAATCTCTCTGGTCTTTATTACCAGAAGAACAAGAAACAGACTCTCCTGTTTCATAACTCACTTTTTGGTGGACAAACATTTGTATTTCCTCCTTAGCATTTTCTGCATCAAAAATATTTTGACCCTCCAGGAAAGAATAACCTGAAATAGCTGGATACAGCAGCTTTAATCTCATGCCTGTTTCTTGACATTCCCCGATTATTGGAATAAATTTACTCCTCTTCTGTCTGGTGTGTAGTGAGTAATCATTTTCCATAAACACTCTACTGTTTCCCACTTTTAGTGCTTGTTCCACAGTTTTTGTCAGAATCAACTCTTTCTACTGGTAGGATTGCATCTTTACTATTAAAGGTCTAGTTTGCTTTCTCATGGCCAGGTTTGAAGCATACACAGAATGTGCCCTTTCAGTTAACAACACCTGCTGTGGAATACTAGTCCAGTTCCTTATTTATGCTTTCATAAAATTAATAGTCTATTCCTTCCACCTTCTTTGGTACAGTAGAAAAATCTTAGGTTTTCCGTACATGCTCTGTCCTTTAATTCTATTATTTTTTGAAACATCTCTTCTTGAGCAGTCTTATACTCAGCCAGCCTTTTTCTTTATTTCAACCTTTGATTTTTGCAGTTTTATCACCTCATCTGAATGTCTGTTTAAAGCTTCTTTAATTTTTTTCCAGCCTTTTGTTATGTGAGTTGATATACTTGTTCAGTGTTTTGTTTATTTTAATCAGCTCTTGAGTACATTTGACTTATTTTTTCTTCTAGATTACTGGAAGTTATGTCCTGCACCAAAGCTGGAGTTTGCACTACTTTTGTTGAACAGCTGTAGAATACCTCCCAGTCAGTGTTTTTTTCCTCACCTTTTGTGATTGATTTTCTTTTAGGTTCTCTGCATATCTTTTTTTGCTGGCATCCAGGTAATGCACTTAATAGCCAGTTATTGAAGTTTATCCAAAAAGACAAGTTCACTGGCTCTCTCTTCAGATTTTCTGTTTTCACAGTGGGAGAGCTGAAATTAAGCTGTTACTCCGTGTGCAGCCATCTTGGAAGTCCTTGTTTCCTATGTCATTATTGATAATTTCTGTGACAATTCTTTTCATGGCCTTTGCATATGAGACTAGTGAGACATATGGGTCTGTAGTTTCCAGCATCTGAAGATGGCCCACCTTTGTGCAGAGTGATAACTGTTTCTGTTCTCTATTGTCTGGACTCATTGATGCAATGTTCTTGGCCTTGGGTAGAGCATTAAGGACCTGTCCACTAGTGATAGCAGGGGGAGTTATGTTTGATGGTATTTCCTGAGGGGAAGTTGAGGAGGAGAGAGAGAGTGGTAAAGTTAGAGATGAATTTGTCTGTCAGTAGGTTTGATATAACTTCTCGCTCAGTATAGGTGGCTCTGTTAGCAGTGAGCTCTGCATACAGTTTTGTATTGCCTTTGAGGTTGCGGACATAGATAAAGAATGCCTTGTGGTTGTCTTTTGGCGTCTGAGGCCAAATCTTCCTAAAGTTTTGCTTTGGTAGACTTTATTTGGGTTTTTGTCCACAATTCCACATAGGTAGCAGAGTTCTCATGGTTTATTGGAGCTTGAAATTTTGCCAGGTTATCACTTAGTAGAAAGTTAGCCTTAGGGGGTAGTTCCTGAACAATCCAGGGTTAGCTGGGGTTCCATATTTTTTTTTACTTCATAGGAGACAGTTTTGTGGTCTGACCTTACCAGAAAACACATTACACTAGGGGGTCTGACATTACACTAGGGGGTGTGCAGCACTGTTCCATATTAGTGTGGACCTGATCTGGTAAGTTTATGCCCTTGATCGGCATATTGAAAATCCGGTCCAGAGAGTTTGTGTTTCTGGAGGTTTGGGTTTGACTCCAGTGTTTTCAGAGATACCCCTTCCTCTTGGAGCCTCGGTGCTGAACAGCTTGGCTCTGAACTCTGTGTCAAGGCAGGATCTTGAGGAGACTGAGTTTCATTCTGTGCAGGTGGCTTTGACTCCTGATGGATTGGGACTTGGCTCCCCCATGGCCTATGCCTTTTAGGTAGTGGAGAGAGCATTTTCCACCTCTGTGGACAAATCATCCTTACCCCCCTCTGGTCAACCTTTTTCTCAGGTTTCTAATGTGGATCCTGAGCCTTTTCATCCTGTCCCATCAGGACAGCTGGTCCAGTCAAACCTGGAGACAGTCCTCATTCACGACTCTGCTGGCACTTCAGAGTTCTCCCCAAAACCTCTCACAGGAGAGCCTCCTCAGAAGTGTGTATATGCAAGAGCAGGCACTTAAATTCCCCACAAGAGTCTTTAACTGAAGACACTGATTAAGGGGAGTAGTCCCCTATATCACTCCTTGAGGACATCTCTTTTGGTGAAATACTCAGACTTTTGAGACAGAAAGATCATTGGTCTTCCAACCCCCCACCCCACCAGGAGAAATGAGTGTTTCTCGAGGGTTATGGAATCAGCTCAGCTACATCCTGGGTAGTCCCCCTGATAGATGAGATGGTGGACCTCCTCTCCCACCAGGCTTGGAAGGATCCGGATGTCACAAAATTTATCCTCAAGAGGCCAGATAAGTACCTTTTTTGTGCTGAAAGATAAGGCCCATTGGAGCAAGGGTCTCCCAGTGCATGCTATAGTAGTAGTAGTGGTCACCAAGAAAGAACTTGCTGAACAGAGTTCTTTTGTGTATTCCTCAAACAGAGAACAGGGTGCTGGATAGATTTGGGAAATTATCTATGCTTCAGCAACTTATGCCCTCAGGTTGCCGAATTATTTGGCACACGTTATGAGATTTCATAGGGACTTGATCAAAGATTTTTCCAATACAATCTCAGGGTCCTTTCCTGAGGAGGACAAGGAGATGGTTTCTTTGTAGTTGGCCACTTTCCCGTCCCTGTCAAATGTTTCATTGAGGTTAATTTCTCATGCATCAGAGGGAGCTTTGAGTGCCTCATATTTAGGAATTGCTTTAAGAAGGCATGACTGTATTTGTCTTTGACTTTGCAGAGCCCTTCAAGATGCCATTCATCAGTGTTCCATTTGATGGAGTGACCTTAATTGGCCCTAAGGTAAAGGAAGCTCTCTCTATGGGCAATCAGGATGGGAAGACATTATCTGCCACAGGAATGCGTCCTTTTATCCCTCAAAGGACTTTCACCCAGACCAGAGAGGAGGCAGAAGGATGTGGTTCTGAAAGATGCAAGGGCCTTCCCAGGAATTCCTACTGTGACATATCCTCCCCCACAGCACAGGAAGAAACTCTAATGGAAGATGTCACCCTGATGGCAGAGGAGGCCCACAACATCAGGGCTTCAGAGGTCTTTTTGCTGAGAAGGCCTTTCAGCTCCCCTAAAGGGTTGCCTGACTGCTGTACTCTGAAGGCAGTCAGAAGGTACTTAGCCCTGCACCTAGAAGCCTTGACACCCATTACCAAAAATACTTGTGTGCACATAATAATATCTAGAGTTTATTGCACCCCATTTTTTCCTTCTGTCTTCCCAACAGACCAAAAAGAATTCCAAACTTTCCAGCCAGTCAGAGGAAAGCAGCAGCCACAGAAATAAAAAGGCTGCTGAGAAAGAGTCATCCAAGCACTCCCCCTCGACCAACAAGGATCTGGAGCCAAAGAAGACGGGGGACCTAAGACCAATTTTGGAGCTAAGCAGTCTGAACCAATTTGTAAAACACTCAAAGTTCCATATGGTCACAGTGCAGTCCATTCTGCTACTGATCAAATTTCCAGATGGTGACTTTGCAGTCCATTCTGCCACTGTTGTGGAAGGATGATTGGATGTGCTTTTTGTTGATCATTTGCCATTTGATAATTTTTCAGAGCTGGAGCATTTTTTTCTCATATTTTGAATGACTTTCTCCAAATTTCTTCTTTGCTGGCATTCATCCATCCATCCATCTATCTATTCACAACCCCCTTTTCTCATTTTGCACATGAAGTTGGGCTGTTACTTCAACAGTGACAATCATCTAGAGCCAAGGTTTACGCCACTGGGTGACTAGCCCTACCAAAGTAGTTCTTCCACACCACACACTCACATGCACGAATTTCCAGTCCACCTACTGCATGTCTTTGGAATGTGGGAGGAAACTGGAGCACCCAGAGGAAACCCAAGCGGACACTAGGAGTGCATGTAGATTCAACACAGAAGGCACCCCAGCCAAGAATTGAACCAGGGAACCTCTTGCTTTGTTGGCATCCAGGCAGTATAATTAGTAGTCAGCCACTGCATGCTATCCAAACTGATAACTTTTACTTGCTTTAAAACAGTTTCTCATTTTTCACATGGGAAAACTCTAATTAACCTGTGTGTCATTGAGTAGCCATCTTGAATGTCCTTGTAGTGTACATTCTTCACACATTTTATGACCATAGTCTCCACTTTTGATTTGCAGGTGTGAGTGAGAGTGTGGGTGGGTGTAAGCATGTGTGTTTTCTTGGTTTCAAACCTAAACATACATGTTACCACTGTGTTTATCTCTAAAGATATAGACATTTGCAAGTTTTAACTTTAGCATAGTTAAAGCAGTTTATACATTTTTAAAAGGATAATTGAATATACTGTCTGATTTTTTTGTTTATTTGTTTTAATCTTTCAGATTATGTATTTTTGGAAAGAAGACTGCACTGTCCAGTCCTTTTTTCTATAAAGACATTGCTTCTCCAAAACCCACCTATGCTGAAGAAAGGCAAGATGATGAGTATAGTGGTGTGCTTGTCTCTGAAGGTGTGGTGGAAGAATATCTGGCATTTGACTGCAGGAGTATGTAAGTAATGAAGCCCAGTACTACAATTTTTTTTTTTATTATCAGAATGCTTTTCAGAGAGAATATGCAACTAAAGAGAAGTTCATCATGTTGATCACTGCTACAGTAACCTTAGTTATATGGATTATATCATGCCAAAGATATAACAGGCAGCCAGCTTCCAAAGTGTAAGAGTACTTAAAACACACACACTCCAAACAGTTTGGCAGCTAGAACTGAGCAGCCTAAAAACAATTTTGAGTGCTAAGCCTTTCAGAGCTTTCCTTCTGCTGAAGAGAGTGCTCCTCTGCAGGCATTAGACAATAAACTGTCTGCGTGTGCTGTTCCTTTGCCAGGCAGAAAAGTTTGTTTGGGGAATAAACCTTCTACGCTTAAAACATTGTTTATTGTACTTGTACTTTCCTGTTCAGAGAAGTTATTTTTAAGTTAGGTTCTGTATTTTAACTGACTGTCACAATACTTAGCTGTACTTTTAAACTAGCAGGAAGCGTGCTCCAGTTTCAAATGTAGTTTAAAGTATTCGATAACCATTTTTTCTCTAGAGACATTGTGTTTATTTTACTTTTTGGAGCTGACAAAGTGTTTGAAAGTGGTTCTTACTATGTTTTTTATGAACAAGTGATTTTAAAGACTGCTGTTGCTGTTCTGTTGCTAGGTAAATAAGTATCCTTTGGGGGTAGAAAACTTCCAAATTTTAATTTATTGTTTAAATGTACTTTCCTGCATAGGAAAGTTGATTTTAATCTAGGGGTTTGTGTTTTAACAGACAGCCATGAGACTTGGAGACTTAGCTGCCCTTTTAAAAGGGAGAACACTTTTTTCCTGTCAGTTTAAAAGCTATTAAATTTGTTGAAAACCATTTTTTTCCTGTGGAAAAAGTATGTTTATTTTAATTTTTGGGGCTGGCAAAGTGCATTAAAGAGCATTTTACTGTGTTTTTTTTTTTTTTTTTTTTTTTGTGTGGAGGGGGGACTTTTCACAGCTTTGAATTTTTACCAGCTTGTGTTCTCCAGGAATTAGGCACCATTTTCAGCTTAACCATGGAACAAACTACCAGTCCTGTAGTTGGTCCTTCTTTCATCCACAAAAAGGAAACGTTAAGCAAGTATCCTTTGTCACTTCATCAGGCTAACAGTCTGCCTCAGCCACAGGTGAGTGACTCTGCTGTGGCCACATCCTGTTCCTCAGACCCCTCATTGTTTACCCCTGGTCCCTCTGGTGTACCTACAGCCACTATAGACTGGCGGTTAGCTGCATCATCTGCGGTTGTTGGGGTCCCCTCAGTGGGCAAGGGAGAGCCACTCTTGTCAGTCGTGGAAAAAGTAACAGGGAAAACTTCCCTGTTTGGTCAGAATGTTGTACCCATCCCCGAGAAGCTGCTGTTGCCATTAATAATATTGTTGGCCCCATTTTTTCCTGTCAAAAAGAAACAGAAAGCTGTAGGTATCCACTACTCTTCAAATCTACTACTACTCCAATTTCCATAGATGTGTGTGTCACTGCCAACAATTATCCTGATAGTCTGACTGCAGCTTCTAAACAGGCATAGATTCTGTAAAATTCATCAATCTTTTACGTTTTTGTACTCTTATCCCACACCTGACTCTGCAACTTTAGTTAATTCTACTGTTAAACATTTAGATCTGATGTCATTTTCATTCATTCCTCAACTGTTGCGTTTGGATCCAATACTCTTATCTGACTCAGCCGCTCCTTAGAGATCATAGGATCCTTGACCTGTTGAACTCTTCCCTTTACCCATAATGTCCCATCAACCTAACATGCGTCAGATCTTGTTTGTCACCATTGTGAACAGACATGGAATGTGAGCTCTCACGCATTAGTACTTATACAGTCGCTGGTATTTACTTTGTGAGTTTAGTTTTATCTATTTCTTGATAAATAGTTAATATTTTATTTTTCTTTCATTCTTTATACCTCCCTTGTGCCCTATTTGCCGTTTTATTCTTCATCTCCTTTAACAACCTACTCTCGTACTCTTTGAGTACTTGCCAATACTATTGTTGGAAGTCTTTCCTTTCCCTTGCTTGTACTTTTCAGTACTGTCCGATACCATTGTTGGTTCTCCCTTTTTTCTTTTCCTTACTATTTGTTAAAACAAATCTTGCATATATTATCAATATTTATAACATTTCCCTTTCTTTGCTACTTGTTGTATTTCTTGTTTGGTAAGAAATGAGTAAACCTTTGGGTTTGAAAAAAATGTGTTATCTGGGAGCATAAAATTCTAAACTCTAATGCCCACAGGGAATATGTATACTACTTAGGCCTGATGTAGAAGTGATAATTTGTACAGGATTTAATTCTTGAGCTTTGATTGACAGGAAGAACAAACTTATTTTTAGGGGTGGTCTTCCTTCCAAATGTCTCCTTTGGTTGCTGGGGCTCAAACCTCTAAAAAGCAAGACAAAAAGGGCGACTCTCTTACCAAGGAAAAGAAGACATATAAAAGGTCACCTGATTGTCCTTCCACCTCAACTTTAGCTCTTTCTTCTGAGCCCCCTGCAAAAATTTTTAAAAAGTCAGAGACGACTCTACTGGATCCTAAGCCACAGATTGAAAGATCTCCTCAGATTCATAGCCGTCCTTTGACATTGGAGCCTATTCCTTCCAGGCTACCTTCTCCATTCCTCAAACAGTCACCCAGAAGACGCACTCTAGGCCCCCTTCTACAGCTTCATCTCTTCGATCTTCCAAGAACCTATCTGAAGCAGATGTGGATAGGATGATGATGAAGTTCCTCAGGACACAGATTCAGTATGGGAGTCCTTTCAACTTCAACCCTGTTGAGTCTTGAGAGCCTCCATCGAGCCACAGCACCATTGAGTTCTCCTTCTCCAGTCTGCTGTTCGGTTTCATAGCCATCGGATTCAAAATCCTTGGGAGCGACTACCTCATATTCGAAGATTATTGATTCTTTGACTCCTATGGCTTCTCTGAGTTGATGGGCACCAAGCACTTTGGAGTCTGAGGATTCTCAGAGTTGAACTGTTGGCAGCAGCTCCACGGCGTTGGAGTCTACTCCAAAGTTTTCAGAGCCATCTCTTCCCCTCGAAGCCTTGGCATTATATAACTCTGGTCTGAATTCCTTCTCTGTTGGGGTTATGAGAGGGCTGGGTGAACCAGTGATCCAAGAGGGTCTGATGTCCGATCCATCAGTTTCTGCTTTTCTTAGGTGCTCCACTTTTGAGTAAGTGGAGAGTGTTTTCTATATTCTTAGAGATCAGATGCCCTTGCCCTCTTCAGGTCAGACCTCCTTGTCTCATTCTGTTTCACATCCTGAGCCTCAATGATCCATTCCACCAGGACAGCCAATCCAAGCTAGTCTCCAGCCCACACATCAGGGTATTATTATTTCTTACGATACTTTCCCGGAGCATCCCACCGAGGATGTTCCTAAGAAGAAAATGTGCAAGAGGAGGCACTTAGACTTTTTCCGCAGGAGTCCCACAATGGGGACACTGATTTTGATGAGAGGAAGAGGTTCCCCAGATCATCACCTGAGGATGTGTCCTTCGGAGACATCGTGGAACTCCTTAAATAAAGAGGTGGTTGGTCACCCAAGAACCATTCTCTCCCACCACCTGCCCAGAAAACCACAGTGAAAAACTTCTCTAAAGCAAATTTCACACTCCTCAAAACCAAGGTGGAATCCTTCAAAGCCCCCGGGCCTGTGGAAAATATGGCCCAGACCGCAGAATCCTTTATAAACGCATTCTATGAACACCTTCAGGAATGCATGGATCATGCAATCCCAAATAAAACCAAGACCCAATCCTCCAAAGGCAGACAATACAATAGAAATAAGAAGCTACTACATGATAGAGCAAAATCCCAAAAAGGGAAGGCATCTCTGATCAGTATTAGCAAAAAACTACGGGCACTCATAAAATTGTCTAAGGCCAGCTTCGAGAGAAAAATTGCAAAGGACCCGAAGGATAATCACAAGTCTTTTTTTAGTTATGTTAGGAACCTGGGTGGGAATTCCCAGATATGCTCAGAATTAGTCCAAAATGACAAAAAATACACCAAATCCACAGACATTGCCAACATCCTAGCTGACCGGTTCAGTGCAAACTCCCCCCCCTCCCCACCAAAAGGGCAAATATCTATCCCAGCGGAGTGCTGCCCCCCTGACATCTCAGATGCTCAGGTAAGAGCTGTCCTCTCCAAAGCAAAAAACACAGCATCAATGGGACCAGACGGTGTCCCGGGCTGCGTCCTACATGAACTCCAAGAAGAGCTAAACCCAAACATAAAACTACTGTTCAATCTCAGCCTTACTACAGGATATGTACCCAAAGAGTGGCGTACAGCAACAGTGGTCTCTCTCCACAAAGGTGGTGCTTCAACGGATCCTGGAAACTATCGCCCCATAAGCCTGACTAGCTTGGTCTGCAAAGCTATGGAAAAGGATCATCATGGACCTCATAAATAAAGATATTGGGGACCTACAGACACTGGGTCCTACCCAGTTTGGCTTTGTTAAGGGCAGATCCTGCCTCTTAAACCTGGTTGATTTCTTTGAAACAGTCACCAAGGCCATTGACGAGGGGAAGGTGGTCCACACAGCCTACCTGGACCTCGCAAAAGCCTTTGATACAATACCCCACTCGGGCATTATAGATAAGCTTACCAGCTTAAATATAAACCCCTATGTCACTAGATGGGTTGCAAACTGGCTCAAGGACAGAACCCACATGGTTAGAATTGCTGGAGCCATGTCAGACTTCAAACCAGTTACAAGTGGCGTCCCACAAGGCTCAGTCCTGGGACCTCTCTTGTACAGTATATATTTCTCGGAGGTACAGGCCAACACGGAAGGACTGTGGCTGACCAAGTTCGCAGATGACTGCAAACTAGGCACCATAATCGACTATCCAGCCGACACAAGCATCCTACAAAAGGGCCTCATAGAAACAGACAACTGGTGCCAGAGCCATGGCCTCAAGCTAAACGCCAAAAAGTGTGTATAGTCATCCCCTTTGGTAAAAACAAAGTGCCCACAAATTACCACATAGGTGGTAATCCATTAAGTACGGAAGAAGTAATTAGGGACCTGGGGACCCAAGTTGATAGCAATCTCTCATTTGAAAACCACATGGCCAAAGTGGTTAGAAAAACATTTTATATAGCCCACCTAATCATGAAGGGATTCGCATCTAGATCATGGGAGGTCGGCGTGCCTCTTTAATCATCCCTCATCAGGCCCATAATTGAGTACAATGCCCCTTTTGGGATGTACCTTACCAGACACCTGCAGCAACTGGAAAGACCCCAAAAGTACCTCACCAAGAGGATCAAAGGGTTCAAACAGATGCCATATGCTGCCCGGTTAAAGAAACTCCAGCTCTACTCAGTGGCATACCGCCTGCTCAGAGGCGATCTGTGCCTGACGTATAAAGCCATGTCCAACCCGGAATTAATGGACATGCTGCACCTCAGAAAATCCAAATCCCATCGAGCTACGCGCTCGAGAGACTTGAACCTCAGCACTGAAATAAATAGGACATGCTGGAGAGACAGATTCATAACCCAGAGGCTCCCTTCACTCTGGAATAAAATCCCAGCCCATGTTAGGCAGAGTCCCTCATTGACTGTCTTCAAGAGGAATCTTGATGAGTGGATGGGAGATCATAGGTTTACCAAGGGTATCACTTCTGTGTCACTGTTAGACAGAGGGCACAGTATACTAACCTTGAAAAAGGGCATAGCAAAATTCATTTAAAATGGGTGGTGAAAGCCAAACACACTCTGGCTAGGCTTATAAATGCCCTAGGGCAGATAGCCTAGTATGAACCTATGAACCTAAGAGAAATCAGTGTTTCTGGAGGCTTTCATGTCTGGCCCATCTACCTCCTGGGTAACTCAACCACCCAATGAACTTGTTGATACGGTCTCTCGGCAGGCATGGAAGGAAATGGACACCATTAAGCCAATTTCTAAGAGTCCCGATAAAGTCCTTGCACCTCCCAAAGACCATTTACACTGGAGTAAAGGAGTGCTGGTTGATGCCATGGTTGTTGAGTCAGCCATGGGGAAGGAACAAGAGGAACAGAGTTCCTCTGTTCACCACTTTAACAGAGAGTCTAGAGCGCTGGACAGGTTTGGTAAGTGTGGCTATGCTTCAGTGACCGCTCTTAGGTCACTAAATTCTTTGGCATATTTTACCAGACTGCAGAGAGATTTGATCAAGGAGCTTACCAAATCTCTTTTGGGATGCATGTCCTCCAAGGAAGGGAATAGAATTTTCTCTCAGCTGGCTAATCTGCACTCAATAGCTAATTCATCCTTGAGGTTAATCTAACACTTTGCAGAAGGTACCTCATGGGTGGAGGGTTCAGGCATATCCATTGGGAGACATGCCTGGATGCTCTTGTGTGACTTTGCAGAACCATTTAAATTTTCTTTCGTTAATGCACCTGTTGACAGAACCTCACTTTGTGGCCGCAAGGTAAAAGAAAGACTCTCCAGGTGTGAACAACAGGGAAAGACTCTGTCTGCTGTTTGTGTGTGTTTTTATACTCTTCAAAAAGTCTTTCTCTGGAAGCCAGTGAGATGATAATAGAAAATGGTTTAATAGGTCCCAGAGTCCTTTCCAGGAATCATATGGAGAAAGTTCCCACAGAGGCAGAGGGGGGAATCTTAAATGGTAGACACCATCCCAGTGGCAGTGGTGGGCCACATAACCAGGGATCTAGAGATTCTTTTTCAGATAAACCCTACCAGCACTCTTGAGTGGAGGCCTGAGTTGGCCATCTGTGGACACAGTCAGGGATCATCTATCCCTGCAAAGAGAACCTGGCTAACTATCACAAAAGATCCATGGCTGCAGAGCATAATAACCAGAGGATATATTATACCATTTTCCCAGCTCCTTTTGTCAACTTCAAAGAAAATCTCTGGTGTTCCATCCAGTCAGAGGGAAGCATCTTCTCTAGAAATAAAAAAGCTGCTAGAAATAAGAGTCATCCAAGAGGACCACCAGATGAGAGAGGAACTTACTCAAGATTCTTCTTGGTGCCAAAGAAGACAGGGAACCAGAGACCAATTTTGGAATTTGGCAAACTGAATCAGTTGTTCGGTATGCAAACTTCCAGATGCTTATGGTTCAGTCCATTCTGCCATTTCTGCATAAGGACAATTGTATGTGCTCAGCAGATCTTCAGGATGCGTACTATCATATCAAATGAACAAACATTCCAGAAGATACCTACACTTCACGTTGGGAGCCAGTAATTACCAGTTCAGAGCACTGCCCTTTGGTCTCACAACAGCCTCCAAGGTGTTCACCAAGTGCATGGCAGTTGTAGGAGCTCACTTGAAACTGCTTGGATTCCACGTGCTTCCTTGTCTAGATGACTGGCTCCTGACTGCTCCAACCAAGCATCAACTGATTCAAACAAGAAGCTACTTGCTCCAGCTGTGCTGCAATCTTGGAATATCGATCAGGTACAACAAATCTCAGCTCACACCAACTCACAGTCTGGAATTCATTGGTGCTCATCTGAATATTGTCAATTAAATAGCCTCTATTCCTCTTTCTTGAATAGACAGCATACATTTCCAGGTCAAGAAGATAGTCCAGAATTCTTGGTTTCCAGCCAGACTGATACTACAAAGCCTTGGGTTCCATGGCAGTAGCAATCACCCTTGTACTGCTGGCCAAGTTCCATATGAGAATCTTTCAGTGGACCCTGGCCACTCAGTGATCTATTGTCTGATGTCCTTTATCCATGTCAATCAAAATTACTCAGGTGGGCAAGAATGATCTTATATGGTGGATCCACTCCAAGCAGCTCCACGAAGGTTGTCCCCTGGTTCTTATTCAGCCCAATCTTATCTGGTGGATCCACTCCAAGCAGATGTACGAAGGTTGTCCTTTTGTTCTTCTTCAGCCCAAGACCACAGTGACCATGGACATCTCCCAACTCTGGTAGGGGGACATTTCTTGGGAAGGACAGTCCAAGGCATATGGTACCCAAGATGCATGTCGATGTCCTGCAAATGAGAGTTCTGCTAGCATTGCAGGCCTTTCAAGACACTGTTAAAACCAGGACAATTGAGATTCAGACAGACAATATGACCATAGTCTGGTGCATCAACAAACAAGGGGGAACCAGATCTTACCCACTTTGTCGAGAAGCTTTGAGAGTATGACCATGAGCAATCTCTTCCAGTCACTTTCTAATAGCAATGCACATCCCAGGGATATCCAACAAGATTGCAGACAAATTAAACGGGTCCATTTTGATGCTATACATCTCTCAAAGTCAATGTGGTGGAGAGAATTTTCCATCAGTGGGGCCAACCATACTGCAATTTTTCTGCTTCACCCCTCGACAACAAATGCAGCAGGTTCTTTGCCCTGATCCCCCCACCAAGGGAGTCACCGAGAGATGCTAATTTCTATAGAAAGCATCTCAATTGAAGTGCACGGTTGTCCTCACTGCTTCTTACTGGCCTTGTCAGATTTGGTTTCCCTTCTCTTGTTCTCATCTTCGACATCCATCCTGGATTGTGGATCCAGCTCTACATCTCCTCTCTCATCTGACAGGCATGACTCACCAGGATATACCAGGCCTAAAGTTGACCACATGGTTTCCCCAGTTCCTTTGATTGCTAGACAGCCCAGGGTCTCCTCCCTGTGTGACACATCTTATCTTCCCATAAGGCTTCCACCAGAAAGATTTCCAAGAGTAAGTAGAAAAGATTTTTACTTTAAGTCCTAAGCAAAAAACTAGACCCCTTTTCAGCACTGATTTCAAATGTCCTTGGCTTTCTAGCCACAATTTTCAATAAAGGTGCTAATTTCCCAAGTATTAGAGAACTATTAGCAGCCGTTTCCAACTTTCAACTGGGAATAAATAACTCTACCATAGCTTCCTCTAAACTTTGCAAAACTTTTCTGAGAGGAATTTCTTTACTTAGACCCCCATTAAAAGATCCTACTCCTCCTTGGGATGAAAAATGTCATGCTTCAGGCCTTGACTCAACCTCCCTTTGAACATTTGGCTAAATCTGACCTTACATTTTTGTCTTGGAAGACTTTTTTCATAGTTGCTATTACATCCGCCAGATGAGTATCTGCACTACAGACTTTCTCTTCTAAACCTTCTTATGTAGTTTTTCAGAAGAGGTTATCTTTACAAATTAATCCATCATTTTTGCCAAAGTTTGCCTCTGAGTCTAATATTAATCAGTTCTTTAATCTCCCAGTTTTCTTTCCAAACTTCTCAAACAAAGGAAAGTATATGTTACATTTATTGGATGTGCACAGACAACTATGCTTCTACCTTCATAGAGCTTAAGGATTTAGGAAAATCTGAGTAATTGATCTGTGATGTCAGTGTTCATTCTTTCTTGATGATTGGGACTCTGATGTTCATCGTGTTACACTGCTGCAGTCATCACATTTGGGTTATCCTGCCATCAGGTGGTCCCGCAGTTGGCCAGAGTTTCAAAGTCTTGGTCCGGCGTCGGTTGCTGTCGCTTCTTCCCTGACGTCAGTGCGCCAGGGGTATATAATATGCACCCAACGCCATTTTCTTCAGTCTTTCTTGCCGCGCGGTGCCCAAAGCAGAAGCAGTTCTCAAGTGCCGGTCGGCCGACTCCTGAGATTCCGAAGTCGAATTTCAGATCCGTAGTCTTCAATAAAGCTAAGTACCCCACTGGGGAAACCATTTTCTTGCCTCAGACCGATGTCAGAAAAAGTTAATAATTGTATTTCTTCTGGGAAGCAAATACCTCATAAGGACTTCCACTCTTACTGTATTCCATGCCTAGGCCCTGATCACGACGTCACTAGTTGTCGGTTTTGTGCTAGATTCAACAAACGCACTATAAAATGACGTTTTGATTTTGCTTTACACTACTTCGGCTGAAGGTTCAATTATACCATGCCGTCGGATCAGCCGATGACCTCAATACCGAAAAAACGCAAAGACAAGGATAAAGACAGGCATCTGAGGTCCAAAACCGACGACAAAACCTCTTCTAGGCCAGTCGCCGGTTCACCAGATCTCAGTGAGGCGCTTTTGCAGCCCCTGACACCCGCTACCTCAGAGCCACAGGCCGCTTCCGACTCCAACGTGGAGACATCTAGGCCTCTGGAAACTCAAGGTATTGGGCCTACGGAAACCAATCCCTCAGATGGGTCCGGAGCTGCTGAGCAGGCATCGGCTTCTGAGGGTGTTTTCAGACCTTCACAACTTACCATTAAGACAACAGCCAAGACAAAGGTACCATTAAAGACAAAGAAACAAGTACAGCATTCTCCTGGACAGTCCTTCATGCCTAAGAAACAGATGCTTAAAATGGCCGAAGACCTCATTACTCTAATCAAGGGTTCCCATCCCCCTCCTGAGAAAAGGCCTAGGCAGGATACAGACTATGACTCCTCTGATCAGGTTTCCATTTCCTCTGATTCCTTTTCAGACCAGGGATACTCTTTACCCCCCTTATGAGGACTCTGATGCTGAGGAATCTATCCCTTCAGCCTCTCCTCCTGAGGATTATTCTTTTGGGGAAACTTTACATACCATGAGGAAACATTTCCATTGAAAAAGTCAGGATTACTCGGAATCCAAGAAAAGGCTCAGGGATTTTCTCTTATTGTCTCAACACAGGCCCCTGGCTATTCCGCCTGTGCTAGACATTGTGGATGATGTGTTCTCTGAATCCAGCTTATCTCCTGACTCTTTGCCCCCTGCTCCAGCCAAGCCAGATAGGTATTATAGAGTCCCTGACTCTCACAACTTTCTTTACAAAAACCCTTCTGCTGATCCAGAAACTATTTCCCAGGGTCCAAAAGGGGTTAAGGCTTCCATTGCAAAAAATCCAGTACCCTCTGACAGAGATTCCAGAGCTTTGGATAGATGGGGGAAGAAAGTATGCACGTATGCAACTTTAGCATTAAGAGCTTTAAATTGCCAGTTTCACATGCTTAAGTACCGACAATATTTAATGGCTCAGTTAAAACAGAAAATGCTTGCTAGCTCTGAAGCTCCTGATTGTAAAGAAATGCAGGATTTATTGCATGTAGTTGAACAGGTGGGAAAACATACTCTGCAATGTGGTTTTGATTCTTTAGAGGCCTCTTGTAGAGCCGCAGTTGCAGGTTCTGTTATTCGAAGACATGCTTGGTTAAAAGAACAAAGTTTACCTGATCATGTTAAGGCAAAGTTATTGGATGCTCCTTTACAGCATGATACCTTGTTTGATGTTGAGGCAGAAGAGGTGTTAAAGAAAATGGAGGATAAAGCTAAATCTATGCAAACAGTCAAGGATTTCTTACAGGTACAGCCACCTCAGTTTAGCAGAAATTGGTCAACAAAAAATTGGTCCTTTCCAATGTCAGACAGGCCACAGAGAGGCAGATACAGACGCCCAAGAGGCAGATCTCAACCCCAAGGCTCAAACAGACAATGACAGTGGGGCACCTCAACCCCAAAAGGAGGTGAGGAGAAGTCCCAACCTTACAGGAAACCGTCACAATTACTTTCCTTTGCGTATGCCAAGCACGTCCCTTTTGGAAGCCCCCTTAGGGGGAAAACTAGCACTTTTTTCTCAAAACTGGCAAACAATCACCCAAGACAAATGGGTCCTGAATATTGTGTCTCAAGGTTACAGATTCCACTTTCATACTTTACCAAAGCTAAAAGGAATGCCAGACCTGACACAAAATCAATGGGCAGAGGCACAAAAACAAATTTCAGCCCTCATGGACATGAGAGCTATACAAAAAGTACCACAACAGGAACAAGGACAAGGATTTTACTCAAGACTCTTCCTGGTCCCCAGAAAGGACAAAGCCTGGAGGCCTATACTGGACCTTTCAATTCTGAATACTTACCTGGATATTCCGAAATTCAAAATGTTGACATTACAGCAGCTTCTACCCATGCTGAGCAAGAAGGCTTGGCTTGTTACTCTGGACCTCAAAGAGGCATACCTGCATGTCCCTATCAGACAAAATTACAGAAGATACCTCCGATTCAAAGCTGGTACAATGCACTACCAATTCTCTGCACTGCCCTTTGGCTTATCTACTGTGCCCAGGGTCTTCACAAAATGCCTGGCACCAGTAATTAATTGCATTTTGCAGACAAAAAGGAATTCAGATATATCCATACCTGGACGACTGCCTCATTCAAGCAGAGACAAAGAACATTCTTCTACAGCATCTGGCATTTGTAAAAAAGTTGCCAATTTCTCTAGGGTACACAGTAAACGAAAATAAGTCAAAACTAGTGCCCACACAACAGATTACATTCCTGGGTGCCAGCTTAAATACAATGGCCTAGATGGCTTACCTCACGCCAGACAAACAAGTGCAACTAACTCAATATTTTCAACTACTGGCAAAAACGTCCCATCTCCCTGCAAGAAAAATTCTGCAGGCCCTGGGATTCATGGCATCCTGCATACTACTAATACCATATGCCAGACTGCATATGAGGAAATTACAGTGGTACCTAAAAAGTGTTTGGACTCAACATTCTCACAGTCTAGAAGCAGTAATTCCAATGATTCCCTGCCTACAACAGGAGTTTTGATGGTGGGCACAGGCATGTCACCTAAACAAGGGTCAGCCTTTTACCCAACCCACAGCCAGGCAAACTCTAACAACAGATGCTTGGGATTACGCCTGGGGAGCACACATGGCAGGAAAATGCATTCAGGACAAGTGGGCCACAGACCAGATGCATCTTCACATCAATCAAAAAGAGATGTTGTCTGTTCAAAATGCCCGAACAGCTTTCAAGGACCTTCTACATCCAGGACAGCTATTACTAAAGACAGACAACACCACAGTAATGTGGTACATAAACAAACAAGGGGGCACACATTCTTATCCCCTATGCAGGCAAGCCATGACCTTGTGGAACACAGCTCTAACGTACCAAGTTCACCTGCAAGCACAATTCCTGCCAGGAAGAAAAATACTCTGGCAGATGACCTAAGCAGAAATATCATGGACCCTCACGAATGGAAATTGAATCCGCAAATCTTCAGCATGATAACACAAAAATGGGGATGCCCAGACATCTTTTTGCCTCCCTTCTGAATTGCCAACTACAAAAATTCTGCACAAGGACTTATCACAAACAAGCATGGAAAGTGAATGCTCTTCTGTTCAGCTGGAAAAATCTAAAAGTCTTTGCCTTCCTACCACTGCCTCTCCTTTCAAAGGTACTCCTAAAAGCCAGACAAGAAAAAACACAGATGATCCTCATTGCTCCAGACCGGCCATGCCAGCACTGGTACCCTATCTTAAGGAACTTAGCTCAGGGCCCACCATGGATTTTGCCCCAAATTCCACACTTTCTGACTCAACAAAACAATCAGATCCTGCACGGTCAGCTCAAAACCCTAAACCTGGCTGCATGGCAGATACTTTAGTCAAACAGGCAACACCTCTCTCTAAAGCTGTTATAGATGTCATTTTGGAGGCCAGGAGGCCTAGCACCAGGAAAGCTTACTCAGAAAAATGGAGGAGATTCTGCACCTGGAACCAGGCACACAGCCTTGACCCTCTTGTTCCAAACATTCCTCAGATTTTACAATACTTAACTGAGATGCTGGACAAAGGTCTATCCTTTTCATCAATTAAGATCCACGCCTCTGCCATTTCTGCACATTACAACACGGATCCTCCTTTATTCTCTCATCCCTTGCTAAAGCAGTACCTCAGAGGGGCTAAAAACATAAGACCGCCCCGGAGAGCACCAACACCAACTTGGGACCTCAATTTCGTTTTGGAAAAACTGACCCTACCACCTTTTGAGCCAGCCAATACAGCCGATCTAAAATTTTTATCATGGAAAACAGCTCTGCTCCTGGCAATAACTTCAGCACGAAGAGTCTCAGTGCTACAGGCATTAATGGCAGTGGAACCTTTTATAATTTTTTCATCAGGACAGGGTATCATTAAGGACAAACCCTACCTTCATGCCAAAGGTGGTATCTAGTGTGGCTCTTAACCAAACCATCCATTTGCCTACTTTTTATCCAAACCCCCAAAATAAAGGGGAGAAACTTCTGCATTCTTTGGACATACACAGGCAGCTACGCTTCTACTTGGACAAAACAAAAGCATCTGAAGTAGGAGATTCATTTGTCTGCAACCTGTGGGTTATGGATCCGATATCGGATCCGAACCGGCATGGTTTTCCAGCTATGGATCCAAGCTCTCAGCTCCTCCCCTCACCCATAATGCCCTGCTCTACCCTCATGACCTCAGATCTCGTTTGCCACGCATGGTGACTGGATTTGTTTCTCAAGCTCTCAAGCTAAGTGCTAGTTTTACTGTTAAATTTTAGAATTTTGAAGTTTTTATTGATTTTTTGTGTGAAAGTGTAGGTTTCCCCTTTGATATTTTTACTTTTTAGAGTTAATCTAAAAGTTTTATCCCTCCCCTCGCTGTTGGCGTAGTGTGTGTGTGTTGGGCCTGTGTGTGTATATTGGTTTTAGTTACTTTTAGTTTGGTAACTACTTTGTTAGATTGGGATGGCAGACCAACCCAAATCTATATTTTCTAAATGCTCCGAGTGTGGCCATAAGCTTTCCCCAGCTGATGGCCACACTCGGTGTTAGATGCCTGGGGTTGAACACCTCACATCTGGATGTTCCATTTGTGCAGGGTTCAACCCCAGGGCATTGAAGGAGCGGAGGTCCAAGCTTGTTTTGGCGGGCCTTTTACCGCCAGACTCGGCTCCGACCTCCGCTCCTTTCGGAGTAACCGTGCCTACGGTTATTCCTCTGGCACCCTCCTCCTCCTGGGACTCAACCTCCCGTTTCTGGTTCGGAGGAGAGGGATGCTAAGGAAAAGGACCGGAGGGAGAAGCACCATAAGCGGCGGGCCGAGACCTCTGTTTCGGCCCCGCCAGCCAAGCGGGCTTCTCCCCCGGCTCCGTTGTCGGCTCGGTCTCCTCCTTCTCGGCTCCGGTCTCCAGTGTGTTTTTCACCGGGACCTGAGGAGGAGGAGACCCGATCTCCGTCGAGGCTATCGAGGAGGCACTCCAGGCCTACCTCGGTAGCCTCGTCGAGATCCACGTATAGCCTTTCGGATGCTGATCTGGACCGGATGATGAGAAGGTTCATCCAGGCCCAGATGCAGATGGGAGTGCTCTTGCCTCCCCCCCCTCTGGGGGGGAGCTCAACACCCTTTTTCAAACCGATTGCTCCTTCTCCGACCCGCTATCCGGGTTCGGAGCAGCTGGAGCCGAGCAGCTTCGGAGCCGGGGGTGGGTTGGCGCCGATAGTACTTTGTACTTCGGATCCGACCCTGCCCTCGAGTGCATCGGATCCGACCTCTCGGAGCCTGGATCCGAGGGGATCAGTGCTCCTTCGGCGCCGTCTGTGTCGGAGCGCACTGTCCCTTCGGATCCGGCGCGCGCTCGATCCACTCTTCGGATCCGAGGGGGAGCCGATTGTCGGATCCTTTGGTCGAGGTCGGCTCCCCTTCGGCGTTTGATGTAGTGGAGAGGGCCCTGTTGAGGGTCTCCGGACCCCGGCACTTGTTTCGGCTCCGCCTCCCTCTGCACTGGGCCAGGCTTCCACCATCCGGCCCTTGGGACAGCCCGCTTCTGTGCCCCAAGTTGCTCCAATGGAACAAGTTGCTGCTTGCAGGAGTCCTCTGACAGCCCCCAGAGGATGTCCCTCGCAAGCATACGTGCAAAAGGAGGCACATTGACTCCCCCGAGTCTCTCACGGAAGACACGGACTTGGAGGAAGGGGAAGGCTCCCCACCGTCACCCCCCGAGGATGTCTCATTTGGAGACATCATGGAAATGCTCCGTATAAGGGGGGGGTGGTCGGCCCCCAAGTCTTCCTTGGACGAGTCCGTGTTGTTGGAGGCATTTGAAGCGGGCCCGTCTACCTCTTGGGTGTCCCCTCCTGCCGACCCCTGGTGGACCTCATTACCACCAGGGCGTGGAAGGAACCGGACACCGTGGAGCCAATTCCTAAGAGGCCCGATAGGATCCTCAGCCCACCGTCCGACCGTGCCCATTGGAGTAAGGGGCCTCCGGTAGATGCCATGTTGACGGCGGCGGCCACCAAGAGGGAACTTGCTCAGGAGAGTCCCTCAGTCCATCCCCCGAGCAAGGAGTCTCGGTGATGGACCGCTTGGGGAAGCGGATGTTTAGTTCAGCGACCTTCTCGGTAAGGGCGCTGAACTACCTGGCACACGTCATTAGGATGCAGCGAGATCTCATTAAAGAATACGCTGCATCTCCCCCAGAGTCCATGTCGGAGGAGGACAGGGTGCTGCACTCCACCTGCATGGCCACTCTTAGGTCAATTACTAATACCTCTATGCGGCTACTCTCCCACGCTACGGAAGGCGCCGCTAGAGCCGGGGCAGGCCTAGTCACTAGACGCCAGGCCTGGCTCCGCCTGCGATTTTTCTGAGCCCTTCAAAGCGCCATTTGCGAACGCCCTTTGATGGTTCTGCTCTTTGGCAAAACCGTCACAAACGTTGACCCAGAGCGAGAAGGACGGGAAGACGCTGTCTGCCGTCGGAATCCGCTTCTCTGCACCCCAGAGGCCCTACTCTAGGAACCAAAAGGGTCAGAAGAAGATGTGGTTCCGGAAGTCGCAGCAGTCCCAGCCTGCTCTGGACAACCAGTCCTTCCGTGGCAGAGGAGGATAGGGAGGACACCACCCTAGAGGCAGAGGGGCTCCCAGAAACTTTGGGTCCAGGGAACCTTTCTCTGAACGGCCCGCGCAGCAACCCTGAGGGGTTGCCCGGCTGCTCCACTCTGGAGGCAGTCGGGGGACGTTTTTCGGGGCACCTAGCGGCATGGGAGTCCATAACATCAGACCGCTGGGTTCTCCAAATCATATCCAGAGGATATCGCATCCCTTTTCTTCACTTTCCAAAGTTGAAGTCCCTCCCAGATGTTCCACCCGGTCAACGGGAGGCCGCTTTGGCAGAAATTGGCCATCTGCTAAAGAAAAGAGCCATCCAGCCCGTCCCCCCAGGCCAGATCGGATCAGGGTTCTACTCCAGGTTCTTTTTAGTGCCAAAGAAGACGGGGGAACTAAGACCAATTCGAGACCTTTCTCTCTTGAATCTGGCAGTCCCCAAAGAAAAATTCCGAATGGTCACTCTGCAATCTATTCTCCCCCTTCTGGGAGAAAATCACTGGATGTGCTCGTTAGACCGCAAAGACGCGTACTACCACATCCTGATGGACATCCGCTCCAGGAGGTTCCTCCGCTTCCGGCTGGGAGCCAGTCACTACCAGTTCCGGGTCCTTCCCTTTGGTCTCACCACAGCCCCCAGGGTGTTCACCAAAGTATTAGCAGTGGTAGCGACCCACCTGAGGCTTCAGGGAGTGCAGGTCTTTCCCTACCTGGACGACTGGCTTCTTACCGCCCCAACAAGGCATCTACTATTATTGGCACGAGACTCCTTTCTCCATCTTGCTCCCTTTCTGGGCATTACAATAAATACAAAGAAATCCAACCTGGCGCCCACACAGCTCTTAGATTTTATAGGGGCCAGGCTAGACACAAGGAGTTTACGAGCCTTTTTCACTGTGGACAGAGTTCAAAATCTGCAGCGCCAGGTGCGGGCCATTCTCCACTCAAGTTCTGTTCCGGCGGAGTTGGTCCTGAGGGCTCTAGGGTCCATGGCGTCTGCTATAGCACTTCTCCCTCTTGCCAGGCTCAATATGCGCATCCTACAGTGGACTCTCTTAGTACAGTGGTCATACCTTGCTCTCCCTATGCATCATCCCATTGCGATCAGCAAGGCTTGCAAGCGGTCCCTTTTGTGGTGGCTTCACTCTCCAGATCTCCACGGGGGCCGCCCATTTTGTGCTTCTCCCCCTCTCGCCACGGTGACCACGGAAGCCTCCCGCCCCCGGTGGGGGCATTTTATGGCGGACCGTCCAAGGCACGTGGAACGATTCAGAGACCTTACTGCATATCAACGTTCTAGAGATGAGAGCAGTGCTCTTAGCGTTGCTAGCACTTCAGGACTTTCTTCCCTTGGGAACAATTGCGATTCAATCGGACAACATGTCTGTGGTCTGGTACATCAACAAGCAAGGGGGAACAAGGTCTTACCCCTTTGTCGAGAAGCCATGAGAGTTTGGGAATGGGCAATCTCCACCAACCGCTTTCTAATAGCAACGCACATTCCGGGTCGGTCCAACATCCTGGCGGACAAGCTCAGTCGCACCATTCTGACCCCTTACGAGTGGTCTCTCAATTGTCAAGTAGCGGAACGCATATTCGCACGGTGGGGAACTCCTTCATGCGATCTTTTGCCTCTCCCTCAAACACCAAGTGCGACAGTTTTTCGCTCTGATACCTCCTCCCGGAGGTTCCCCAAAAGACGCTCTGGTGCATGCTTGGCCACCCGGTCTTCTGTATGCTTATCCACCCTTGCCTCTGATGCTCCAAGTTCTTCAGAAAGCCTCTCGGTGGGTTGCAGAATGATTCTCATTGCTGCTTTGGCCTCGACAGATCTGGTTCCCCTTTCTAAGGTCTCACTTGGTGAATCCTCCTTGGATTCTAGATCCCATTCCGGATCTGATATCCCATCCATCCTGCATACCTCCTCCGAATCTGGACAACCTGAAGCTGACCGCTTGGCTGCTCCAGTTCCACTCTTGATCAGGACTCCCGGTATTTCGTCACCTGTTAAGGCAATTCTGGTGGCAGCTCATAAACCGTCCACTAGAAAGGTCTACCGCAGCAAGTGGAAACGGTTTTCTTTGTGGGCGGAGCGGCAAGGCCTGAATCCCTTCACGGTTCCTCTCCCCTTAGTGCTTGACTTTCTAACCACTCTTTTTAACGATGGTGCCAGCAGTTCCACAGTCAAAGTACAACTGGCGGCAATTTCTCATTATCACATTGGCCATGACTCTAATCCTCTTATGTCAGCCAAGTTGTGTAAAATTTTCCTTAAAAGTACTTTTTTTCTCAGGCCCCCCTGTAAAACAAGCGGTTCCTCCTTGGGACCTCTCTTTGGTTCTCCAGGCCTTGACCGCCCCCCCTTTCGAACCAGCGGCTACGGTGGATCTCAAATTCTTGTCTTACAAGACAGCCTTTTGCTAGCCATTACATCGGCCAAGAGAGTTTCAGAGCTTCAAGCATTATCAGCTAAACCTCCTTACTTGGTATTTCATCCGGACCGTGTCTACCTCAGGACCAACCCGTCCTTTCTTCCTAAGGTTGCTTCTGAAGCAAACATTAATCAGTCCATTAACCTCCCTGTTTTCTTCCCTAAATATGAAAACAAAGGTGAATATAAGCTTCACTCATTAGATGTCCACAGGCAACTTAGATTTTATCTAAACAGGACGGCTGGTCATAGGCAATCCGACCAGTTGTTTATTTCCTTTGCAAAATTTAATTTGGGCAAGCCAATTTCTAAAGTTTCTCTGTCTCGCTGGATTTCACAGTGCATCTTATTGGCTTATCAAGCTTCAGGAAGGCCAAGACCGGAGGGTGTTCATGCCCATTCAACCCGGTCAGTATCTACCTCGCAGCCTTCAAGGCTAGGATTCCTCTAGATGATATTTGTGCAGCAGCCACGTGGGCTTCATCTCATACTTTTATCTCCCACTATAAGTTGGATCTTGCATCTAGGGGTAGAGCATCATTTGGCTCTGCGGTGCTCGGAATATCTTTCCATGATGGCCCAAGATTCAGGTAGCTGGGGACTCTGTCCCACAGGTTGCAGACAAATGAATCTCCTACTTCAGATTTAGAAGTTATGTACTCACCATAACGTTCCATCTGAGTAGGTGTATTCATTTGTCTGCAACCATCCCGCCCTCCTATCCCCCTGGCCTTTCAGTTTCCTGCATATTATCTGTTACCCTTTTCAGGGTGTTGTTGCTGTTGGCAAACTTGATCTGAGGTCATGAGGGTAGAGCAGGGCATTATGGGTGAGGGGAGGAGCTGAGAGCTTGGATCCATAGCTGGAAAACCATGCCGGTTCGGATCCGATATCGGATCCATAACCCACAGGTTGCAGACAAATGAATACACCTACTCAGATGGAACGTTATGGTGAGTACATAACTTCTAATTTCAGGAAAACTGATCAACTGTTTGTAGCATATGCTGCAGGATCACAAGGCAAGGTTATCTCAAAGCAGACTATATCCAAATGGATAGGACACTGTGTTCGGTACTGCTACACACAGCATGGAAAATCAGTTCCTAATAACATTAGGCCACATTCCACCAGGGCAACAGCCACTTCAACAGCCTTTCTCAGAGGAGTACCTACCAAGGATATTTTGGAGGCTGCAACTTGGAGTTCAGTGCACACCTTCACCAAGCATTACCACCTGCCTCTTTACTCTAAATCCAGAGCAGGATTTCCCACTGCAGTTCTGCAGGCCTCTTAGCCAATCCTAACTCTTTATAGACCAGACACCCAACCTTAGCTTTGGGATTCAACTCAAGTGTGATGACTGCAGCAGTGTAACACGATGAACATAGTACAGTTTTGTACCTGCCATAAATGTAGATGTTCGAGTGTTCACACTGCTGCAGTCCAGGTTACCCTCCCCCCATCCCCTCTGAACTAGCTGGACTTATCTGTACCCTTCTATCCTATACAACCTTTGGGGTGTATTTGCTGGTAACTGAAGGTATTGTTTTTATTTTATATGCATATTTTTGATTAGCAATATGTATTTCCTACCCAGTTGGGGGCACCTGACATCTGGGGCAAGAAAAACTGAAGAAAATGGCATCGGATGCATATTATATACCCCTGGTGCACTGACGTCAGGGAAGAAGCGACAGCAACTGACACCGGACCAAGACTTTGGAAATCTGGCTGACTGCGGGACCGCCTGACGGCAGGATAACCCAAGTGTGATGACTGCAGCAGTGTGAACACTCGAACATCTACATTTATGGTAGGTACAAAACTGTACTTTCTGACCCGTCAGAACTGGCTCAGCCATTACACAGCCCACGCCAGCCAAAAACTCTCGAGCTAAGACTCTACCCATAATGCCCCTGTCTCCATTACCCCATATCTCATTTGCCGCTATGATAACAAGATGCGTCAGCCAGTACTCTCCAGCTAAGTGCTTTAATTTGTTCTGTTTTTCATATTTTTATATATACTTTCTCTATTTTATAGAGCATTTTATTTTCTATTGTATTATTTAGTGTGTTTGTATATAAATCATCTCTACCCTTGTTACTCTACGGTATTTTTATTACCATTGATGATAAATTCCCCATTCCTCCTTTTTTTTCCCCATTACCTCTCAGTAATCTCTTGATACCATCACTAGTATTTTCTTTCTGATTACCTTTATAGGTATTTCTCCCTACAATTGTTGGTAGGTTTTTCTTCTTTCCTACCTTTTTGAGTGTGAATGTGTGTGTGATTCCTTTAAAATGGCAGAGAAGCAAAAAGGCACTTCTGGGTTTAGGCAATGCCAAGATTGTGGAAGAAAGATGCCCACCTCTGACATGCATCTTTCCTGTGTATATTGCTTTGGTGCACCCCATCTAGAAACTAATTGTAAGATTAGTTCTAGAACCTTGGCATGGTTCCAAAACAAACCGATTTTCAAAGGGTTATTAAAATGCTCCTTTGAAGAAGCTCTCTCTAAGCCAGAGTCTTTGAAACTCGAAAAAAAAAAAAAAAGAGAAGTCATTCAGGGCCAATCTCACCATTGGCACTGGACTCCAAAAGGCATAAGTCTCCAGTTCCTTCAGCCTCTTCAGAACTGAAGAGTAAGGTCCCAAAACCTGTGAAGCAGCCTTCAGCACCAATAGTCATGACCCCCTCACTACTAATTGTTTCTGCACTGAGCTTGACTACCTCGGCACTGATATTTTTTTGGTGCTGGCCCCTGTGACCCCCAACTCTGTTCCAACTTCCCCATCTGATCTGTAACATACCCTACCAAAGCTCGAAACATTCGTGCCTCCCAGAACAAAATATTCCCCCTCCGTAGACCCCTTTTTAGGTCAGCTCCCCAGTACATTCATGGATGGGCTTGAGTCTCCCTCGGGGATGTCAGTCCGATCAACCAAAAGTCTTTCTGAAATAGATGTAGTGAGATTACTGGTCCAGCTTTTGGCAACCACAGGTCATCCCACACCAGCTCAGGCCTCCCTCCCTCTCGGAACTGAGGTCTAGTCTCCCAGGACTCCTACTTATATTCCTCCTCTGACCTCCCTTTTAGGTTTGGAGCCCGGCACTTTGATTACCCCAGTTCCAGCTGTTACGGTGGTATTGGGATCGACTCTGATGTCTTTGGCTCCCTTGGAACCAATAGACTCACGGGGCTGTAGTTCAGCTTTTGGTTCAGAGGGCTTCGGATTGGTACTGGTTGTTTGCTCGAGGCTGTCCTTGGCTGTCGGAAGCCTGGCAGCTTCAGACTCTTCCCCGGCTTCAGTTTTGGAGGGCGATCTTCCAGAGTGGGATGTGACACCAGTTCTGATGTTGTCTTTCTCAGTTCTGGGTTCCCAACCCTGTTATGGTGGGTCTGCCTTAGAAATACATAGAGAGAGCTTTAGCCTCAGCAGGCTGTCAGCTGGCCCTCTCTTCTTCAGAGTGTCACATATTTGTACTTTCTGGACTGCAGCTGTCATCATCTCTCATGTCGGGACAGCGGCACCGAAATGGCAAGATTTCCCTGTTCAGGGCTCCTCTTCTTCGGAATCTTCCTTAGAGATCCACACTGAGGAACCACTCCATAAGAAGACTTGCAAGAGGAGGCATCTAGATTCTCCAGATGAATCTGTCACAGAAGACACAGACCACGATGAAGTGAAGGCTCCCCCCATCACCCCCTGAAGATGTCTCATTTGGAGACATCCTGGAAATCTTAAAACAGAGGGATGATTGGAAGTCCACAAACCCATCCTCAGAAGAATCTGTGTTCTTGCAGACGTTTGGTGCTCACCCATCTACTTCCTGGGTGACCGCACCCGCTGACGACCTTATCAAGCTTATTACACAGTGGGTGTGGAAGGCTCCTGATTCCATAGAGCCGATCCCCCAGAGGCCGGACAAAATCTTATCAGCTCCAAGAGGACCAACCACAGTGGGGAAAGGGTTTAGCAGTAGATGCCATGGTGATGGTGGTGGTGATGGCGGCCACCAAAAAGGAACTTGCCAAGGAAAAGTCCCACTGTCGACCCTCCTAACAGAGAGTCTCAGAAAATGGACAGGTTTGGGAAGTGGATCTTTGAGTCATCAACCTTCACTCTCAAGTCTTTGAATTTCATGGCACACTTTACTAGACTCCAAAGGGATCTGATAATGGAGCTATCGGGTACCCTTATCTGAGCTGTTACTGACTAGGTGTGGGATAATGTTGCCTCTCAGCTTGCTACCCTGGGGTCTGTATTGAACTCGTTCATGTGGCTCATTGCTCATGCTGCCGAAGGAATGACTAGGGCTGCTGGTTCAGGTGTTGCCATAAGGCATCACACCTGGATGTGCTTGTGTGACTTTGCAGAACTTTTCAAGTCTTCCTTCGTCAGTGCTCCTATTGACTGATCTTCCTTGTTTAACCCCAAAGTCAGAGACACACTAGCCAGGTGTGAAAAAGATGGAAAGACCCTTTCTACTGTAGGCATTCGTTTCTCTACTCCTCAGCGATCCTATTCTAGGAATCAGAGGAATGGGAAAATGTGGTTCAAAAAGTCCAAAGGGCCTTTTCAAGACACATGTGGCAGAGGGGAGAGTTCAATTGGAAGATGCCCTCCCCATGGTAGAGGAGGTCCATGAAATCAGGGCTCCAGAGATTCCGTCTTCGGGAAGCCCTACCACTGCTCTTGAATGGAGGCCTGATTGCTTACCTCTGGAAGCAGTCAGGGGAAAATTTTCACTGCACCACTCAGTCTATTGATAATTTCAGATACTTGGGTGCAGAGAATTATCACAGAGGTTACCAAATTCCCTTTACTCTCTTTCCAAAAATCCCAAGAAGAGTCCCCAGTGGTCCACCCAGTCAGAGGGGCCAAGCAGCCTTAGAAATCCAGAAGCTTCTAGAAAAAAGTCATCCAGGAAATCCCACCAGACCAAAGAGGATCTGGATTTTACTCTAGATTCTTTTTAGTGTCAAAATAGACAGGGGACTGGAGACCACTTTTAGATCTCAATCTTCTGAGCAATTTCATTCAGCAGACAAAATTCTGGATGGTCGTGATTCAGTCTGTCCTTCCGTTTCTAGAGGAGAACGATTGGATGTGCTCTATAGATCTTCAGGGTGGGTATTACCACATAAAGATGGATAAATGCTCAGCTATTGATAAATTGCTGCAAGAAGGCTCTATCCTGGTGGAGGAAGTCGGAGGAAAATATGTGGGGCCGCATCTTTACTTCTTCTCCGCCCACTGCCATAGTGACCACGGATCCTTCCCAGATCAGGTGGGGGGCATTATCTGGGAAGAACAGTTCAAGGCACATGGTCCCTGCAAGAGGCCAGTTTGCACATCAATGCCCTAGAATTGAGGGCAGTGCTTCTAATATTGCAAGCCTCTGTCCTTTCTTCAGGGACAGTTGCAATCCAATCAGACATGTCAGTAGTCTGGTACATCAACAAGCAAGGTGGAACCAGATCCTACCACCTGTGTTGGGAAGCTGTCAGGATATGAAAATGGGTTATCACTTCCAACCATTTTCTAATAGCAGTGCATATCACAGGAAGCTCCAACATAATAGCATACAAACTGACCAGATGCATCCTCCTGGCTCACTTGTGATCTCTAAATCCCAAGGTGGCGATAAATGTTTTTCATCGCTGGGGGCCAGAGCTTGCTGTGATCTTTTTTCCTCCCCAGTAAACAACAAGTGTAGCAGCTACTTTGCCCTAATTCCCCCTCAGGGGGAGTCCCCAAGAGATGCACACCTCCACGATTGGCCCCTGGGACTACTTTATGCTTTTTCCCTCGTTCCCCTGTTCCTGAAGAAAGGCCAGACATTGAGAAGCAAAGTGATCTCATTGCACTTTATTGCCCCCCCCCCCCCCCATCAAGTCTGGTTCCCCTTCCTTTGGCCTCACCTGATTCACCATCCTTGGATTCTGGACCCAGATCCAGACCTACTGTCTCACCCGCAGGATTTGGTGCATCCCAACCTTCACAATCTGAAGCTGACAGCTTGGTATCTCCACTTCCATTAATTTCCAGGCAGAGCAAATTACCTTCCCCAGTACAAAAAATCCTTATGGCTTTTCATAAACCATCCACCAGGAGAGACTCTACCTTAGCAAATGGAAGACATTTTCAATCTGGGCTTATACAAATAATTTAGACCCCTTTTCAGCCCCGGATGACAAGGTGTTGGAATTTCTGGCTTCCCTTTTTGAACTAGGAGCTTTTGCTTCTACCATTCAAGTCCAATTAGCAACCATTTCCAATTTCCAAAGTGGGTTTGATGATCATCCACTCATTTCCCATTGATTATGTAAAACCTTTCTTAAAGGCTATGTATGTCTAAAGCCCCCATTCAAGGATCATACAGTTCCATGGGATTTGACCTTAGTATTACAATCCACAGTCCTTCAACCATTTGAGCCAGCAGCTACTTGCGATCTCAAGTTCCTATCATGGAAAACTCTTTTTCTGGTGCCCATTACTTCTGCCAGGAGTGTATCTGAATTACAGGCCTTATGTGTGAAACATCCTTATATGCTTTTTCATAAGGATAGGGTGTCATTAAGAACCACTTCTTCCTTTCTACCTAAAAATGGTTTCAGAATCTAATATTAACCAAACTACAGATTTGCCAGCCTTCTTTCCAAATTTTTCAAATAAAGGCTTGCATTTGTTAGATGTTCAGACAGTTACATTTCTGTCTAGGCAGAACCAAATCATCTAGGAAATCAGATCAGTTCAGTTATTTGTGTCCCTTTCAGGGTCAACGTTGGTAAATCAGTCTCGAAAGTTACCTTATCAAAATGGCTTACGGATTTTGTCACTTTCATTTACAATCATAATAACCTCAGGTTGCCTGTGCCTGTTAAAGCGCATTTCACCAGATCTGTATCCACTTCAGCTGTTTCCCTTTCTAAGGCTTCCACGGAAGAAATATGTGCAGCCGCTACATGGGCCATTCCACATACCTTTATGACTCATTACAAATTGGATATGACCTCCAGGGGAAGAGCATTTTTTGGCTCTATGGTGCTCAGACGTATCCTTCCTTAGGGCCACCCAGGACCTAAGAAAGCTTGGGACTCTGTCCCATTCATCAAGAATGAATGAAGATTGACAACATCAGATAAAGATGTTATGTCCTTAGCATAATGTTCCGTCTGTGTTGTCGATCTTCATTCATTCTTGACATCCCACCCTCCTGCCCCCTCCTTAGGACTTCTGGGGGTTTGGACTTTTGTTTTGGGAGGATGTTAGGTTTCACCGTAGACAGAGCTTCTGTTATCCTTCTATACTTGGCTGCAAACCCGAATTGAGGTAACGGAGAGAGGGGCATTATGGGTAGAGTCTTAGCTCAAGAGTTTTTGTCTGGCGTGAACTGTATAACAGCTGAGCTAGTTCTGAGGGGTCAGAACTGAATCCCAGTCATCAAGAATGAATGATGATTGACAACACATCTGGAGCATTATGGCAAGGACATAACTTCTTTTTTTATTTCCTTTTCTGATGCCAAACTAGGCAAACCAGTATGTAAAATTGCTTTGGTCAAAAGATTAACTGATTATATTACCTTTGTTTATGAAAAAGTGGATTTACCTTTACCAAAACTCATAAGAGCTCATTCCTTGAGGTCTATGGCAACCTCATCAAACTTTGTTTAAAACTTCCTTGGATGATGTCTGTGCAGCTGCAACTCTGGCTAATCCTCTTACCTTTATTGTTTATTACAAACTGGATCTGGTCTCTAGGGGAAGAGTAGCCTTTGGCTCGGCCATGCTCCGGAATATCCTTCCTTAGAGTCCTTCCAGGATTTAGGTAGCTGGGTATTCTGCCCCAACAGATGAGGAATGAATGAAAATGACAACATTGGATTAAAAAGTTATGTACTCACTATAATGTGTAATCTGTGTTGTCCACTTTCATTGTTCCTCAACTTCCTTCCCACCAGTACCCCTCTTTGCATTACTTCTGGAAAGATCTAGGAATATTATAGGAATCTCTGTTCCTTGTTTAAGTTCCAGCTTCTATTCCTTCCTGTTCTCCCATTATTCTGTTAGTTGTATGGGCAGCAACCTTGATCTGAGGTATTTTAGGTTGGTGGGGCACTATGAGTTAATGGAGGAATCCTACAATCTGGAAGAAGCCGCTGAGTTGGATCTGAGTATCAGATCCGAACCCTACTGTTGAGGAAGAATGAAAATGGATAAAACAGATGGAACATTATGGTGAGTATGTAACTTTATTAATTCTAATCCTACACTTTCTGACAAAGATGGGAAAATGAACAGACAAGTATGGGGAAAAATGTGTATCCCTCTACAACTCTGATTTTCAGAATTTTGAATTGCTAGGCTCGTATGTTAGTTTATTCTAATTGTGAAGTGTGAGGAATGTTTTGCCTCCATTTTCTTCTTGTGAGGTATCCTCAGCTTCAATTTTTTTTTTCACCTTACAGATCAGGACTCGTTATTTAAAGTGGGTGTATTACTTTGTTAATACCAGGGCTATTGCCACTGGTACTGTTACAAGGTTTGTCTGGCTTTGTTCTTAGAACCTCCAGGATGATGTGAAAAATGAGATTTTAAATTCTCCTTTGTATCGAGGTTTAGCTTTTGATCCCACTGCTACAGAAGTTATCAAAAAGTATATTGAGAGGGGTAAGCCGATACACAGAGAATCTCTAAGATTTTTTCAGCCCTCCTTTTCCAAATTTTCCAAAGGATTCTCTAACCCTTTGTTCAGTTTTAGCACAAAAGAAAGTAAACAGTCTCAGCAAAATGCTGCCAAACAGGGTTCCAAAAAGAATACAAGAAATCCCCAAAACAAAGGAAAGCCTACTTCTCTGTTTTGCAATGGATAGTTCCATACAAATGGGTTCTGAAGATCATTCAGCATGGTTACAGATGGTGGTGGAAGGAAATTCCTTTCCAGGTGTGTAATTCATCATCCACCAGACCAGACTCCTCTGTTTCCCCCGTCCTTCAACATCGTCTCAGGAAGTAATAGAGAGAGTTCCTCCTTTACAGTTTGGGAAATTTTTTATTTAAGGATGTTTTTGGTGATCAAGAAAAAATGCTTACAGACCAATTTTGGGTCTTTCTTTCCTAACTAATTTCTGATAGTGCCCAAGTTCAAAATGCTGTTACTTCACAGCATGTTACCCCCTTCTTCCTCATATTCGTGTCCTGGTAACACTAGATTTAAAAGATGTTTAACATCATGTTCACAGTCATCCAGATTTCAGGTGTTTCTTCAGATTTAGTGTATTTGAATCACATTATGACGTCTCTGCCGTACCCTTTGGACTATCCAATGCACCAAGAATGTTCAGAAAGTGTTTAGTTCTAGTTACAGGTCATTGCTGCTACAGGGTATCCATATTTTTCCATTTTTAGATGACTTGCTTATCTTTGCAGAGTCTTTTTTCAAAGTGTCAGAAATCTTTCACTTGGGTGAGAGATCTCTTACACAAGCCTGGATTCCAAAAGAACATTCAAGTATTTGTTGACTGCATTACACAGGATTGTGTTCCTGGATTGTCTTCTAAACTCCTCATTTCAAAGAGCCTTTCTTCCATGGAAAAAATATCAGTATCTAAATCTGTTTCTAGGGTTTTCAACTTAGACTTCTGTTTCTGCGAGGGAATACCTCAGACTTTAGGGTCTCATGGCATCTGTGATTCTCATGATTCCCCTAACATGAGTCCACATGAGAAAGATACAGTGTTATCTAAAGTCTTTTTGGTCCAAGCACCAACATACATCATGTTTTCAAATCCCAGTTCTGGAATTTATCAGAAGAGAAATCACTTGGTGGGGAGACAGCAAATATCCCTAAATCCAAGCCCCCCTCCCCCACTTTCGCTTCAAAGCAAGTCAGTCACTACAGAATCTTCAGTCTTTACTTAGGGAACAGTTTCAGGAGGGAAAAAAGTACAAGGTGTTTAGGACACCAAATACAGATACAAGCACATAAATACAACAGAGATGCTTGCTGTAATCAATGCACTTAACTCTGTGAATCATCTTTGGTCCCCTGAGCCTCTTCAAGTAGTTACTGACAATACCACAATCATGTGGTATTTCAACATGCAATGGGAATAGGTCTTTCCCCCTTTGAAGACTAGCCATGTTAGCTTGCTCTACAGGCATTCTACTTCCCATCAGAACAAAATTGTGTTACAGACAAGCTGAGCAGGACAAAGGCAGACCCTCATGAACTGAAACTATATTGAGGGATTTTCCAAGATTTGATCCATCTGTGGTGGGAACTCCTCAAGTAGACCGCTTTGCTCCTCTCTGAACAATTAACTGACAAAATTCTGTTCCAGGACACAATGCAAGAAGGTCTGGAAGACAGATGTCTTTTCTTTTCCTTGGACAGGAGTATTCCTGTAGTCTTCTCAACCTTTTCCACTGATATCCAGGGGACTTTGAAGATTCAGAAAGAATTCCCCAAGGTCGTTGTAGTACTTCCCTTCTGGCACAGGCAACAGCAGTTCTCTATTTTGGAAATGGCCAAGGGCAATTACCACAATCTTCCTCACAGACTGGATGTACAGTGGATATAAAAAGTGTACACACCTCTGTTAAAATGCCAGGTTTTTGTGATATAAAAAATGAGACCACAATACATAATTTCAAAACTTCACCCACCTTTAATGTAACCTATAACTTGTACAATCTGTTAGGGGAAAAAATATAAAAAATAAAAAAACGTACAATAAGCGGGTTGCATTAAGTCTGCATACCCTTAAACTAATACTTTGTTGAAGCACTTTTTGATTGAATTACAGCATTCAGTCTTCTTGGGTACACACCTGCCATCAGTTAGAGACTCTGATTAACCCTAAATAAAGTTCAGCTGTACTAGTAGGATTTTCCTGAAATTTACTCAGTTGCCTGCTACACCAAAAGCCATGGTTCACAGAGAGCTTACAAAGCATCGAAGGGATCTCATGTTGAAAGGTATCAGTCAGGAGAAGGGTACGAAAACATTTCCACAGCATTGGATATACCATGGAACACAGTGAAAACAGTCATCAAAAAGTGGAGAAAATATGGGACAACAGTGATGTTGCAAAGAACTGGACGTCCCTCCAGAATTGATGAAAAGACGAGACGAAAACTGGTCAGGGAAGCCACCAAGAGATATACAGCAAAACTGAAGGGGCTGCAGGAATTTCTGAGAAGTACTAGTTGTGTACTACATGTGACAACAATCTCCCATATTCTCCATATGTCTGGGCTATGGAGTAGGGTTGCAAGACGGAAGCATTTTCTTACACAGAAAAACATCCAGGCCCAGCTAAAATTTGCAGAACAATACATCAAGTCTCCCAAAAGTATGTGGGAAAATGTGTTATGGACTGATGAGACCAAGGCTGAACTTTCTGGCCACAATTCCAAACAGGTATGTTTGGCACAAAAACCCTTTGCATCATCAAAAGAACACCATCCCCATGGAGAAGCATGGTGGAGGCACTATCATGCTTTGGGGTTGCTTTTCTTCAGCTGGAACTGGGGGTTTAGTCAAGGTGGAGGGAATTATGAACAGTTCCAAATACCAGTCACTTCTGGCCCAAAACCTTCAGGCATCTGCTAGAAAGCTGAAGATGAAGAGGAATTTCACCTTTCAACACGACAGTGACCCAAGCATACATCCAAATCAACAAAAGAATGGCTTCACCTGCAGAAAATTAAAGATGTCCTTCTATTCTGATGTTGCAGTATTCATAACAGTAGGGAGTTGCTGCTTGCACCACCACCGTCCGGCCAGTATGCCAAGGTCTTAGTTCAGGAGAGTACATGTGACATCTGTTACCAGGGCCATAAACCGATGTTGGGTATAAAAGTGATGTCTGCACGTACTCTTATCAGAATTTTTCTGCCACAGTGATCATCAGACACTCATTTGCTAGCTCCACTTCTGCATCGCGTTTCTTCAGACGACCGAATTCCAGATCATTAAAGACCAGACGACTGCTTTTGACCATTACAGATAAGTGCCTGATGGGGTTTTCTTACTTATTTTGCTTACTGTTTAGACTTGCATGGCAACTAGGAAAGGGAAGTGTGCTTGTGGGAGATAAATTCCTCACAAGGACACACACGATAAGTGTGTTTTTTGTCTAGGCGAGGCCCATGACCACACGTCCTGTTTGATTTGTAAGTCGTTCAGACCTAAGACCCTATGTAGCCAATTAGCAGCTTTGAATCTTTATCTTGAGAACCAAAGACTCAGACACTTGTCGTTGGGCATGGAGAGAGAAGTAGGCCCTTCTGACGAGCCGCCTCGGAAGAAGGCGAAAATGTTAGGCCCGAATCCAGGCTGCATCTCAGGCATCCGAACAGGCTTTAGAGGTGACTGAAGACCCGGAGTCCATTTAGACGACTGTTACCAAAGTAGGCCCGGGAAGCTTAATGGAAATCAGGGTGCAGGATACCAAAGGTATGTCCGCTGAGGTAATTCAGCCATCAGAGTCTAATGGTGAAGGAGAACCACGCATTCTCAGACCCCCCCTGCTCCTCCTATTCATGCTAGGTCGACATCTGCTTTTTTACTGACTGTTCCTACAACCCCCGTAAAAATGAAACAAAAATCCAAGCATTCTGAAACCCCCACAGATGCCTGGCTGGGAATCTTTTTCTCAAAGCCTGTTTAAGGCCTTTCAGGCATTACAATCACAGCAACTTCCCCCTACTCTCACTCCTCAACCAACCCATGTGTCTGAGGAAGATTACTCATCTTCTGAGGAGTCCTTCTCCTATGAAACACAAATTGAATCCCCTAAGGAATTCATAACTCCAGAAGAGGAGGTCTTTATTTTTCCTGAATCCCCAGGAGAAGAATTCAGTTTTGGGGATACTATCTCCCTCATGAGGGAACATTTTAAGTGGGAGGCCTCTGAGGTTTCAGACTCCAAAAAAAGGTGCTTTGACCTTTTGCAAATGGAGCAACCATCTTCCTAAGCTGTGTCTCCCTTACTGCCTGCTTTTCAGGATGCTTTCCTCACTGTCTCCTGACTCCCAACCTCCAGTAGCTAAACAACCTGTTCAATTTTACAGGGTCCCCCAAGATACACAGTTTCTTTACAAGAACCCTCCTACAGACCCAGCTGTTATAGCTGTTTCTGCAGATAAGACATCCAGACAACTACCTTCTACTGCTCTTTTTCCATCTGATAAAGATGGTAAATTTATGGACAGGACAGGAAAAATGGTATATACCTCCTCCACTCTGGCCGTTAGGGCCCTGAACTACCAAACCCACATGGCTAGGTATGTACTTGATACCATTTCAAAAGCCTCTACCCTTCTATCTGAGGTTCAGGATTCCCCTACCAGAACACAACTAAATTCACTTCTTTCCACAGCATCCCAAGTGACCAGGCACTCTAAGTGCAGCTATGATGCTGTGGAAGCTTCACCAAAAGCTGCTGCTTCTGGATCAGTGCTTTGACATTACTCCTGGGTACGGCTACAGCCTCTTCCTATGAATGTTCAAACTAAACTACTGGATGCACCCTTAGACAATAAGGCCCTTTTTGGGTTAGCTTCTCAAATCCCTCCAAGAGAAGGGTAAAGAGTTAGAGAACCTCAAACACCTTCTGGTGTCCCCTATTCCTAGATATCATAGGAATTATCCTCAGAAACCCTCCTTGTTAGAAGGCAATCCCTTTCATTCAGCACCACAATCAAAGGGACGTAGACAGCTGAGGAAGACTTCTACTCCCAGATTTCCCTCCAATTCCCCCACCACACCCTTTCGGAGCCAGCCTGACCAATCCAGACCTCCTCCACTGTGACTCACCCCTATTGCATCTAGCAACACCCTTATCCCTTCGACTCACCCTCTCCCTTCCCTCCTGACGGAGATTAACAACAGAACATCATCCAGAGAGGATATTACATGACTTGGTGGATTCCTCATCCACCAAAAAACAAATCCACCTGTTCCCACCCATCATTCATCAACTCCTAAGTCAAGGCACCGTAGAACCAGTGCCCACCCCTCAAAGGAACACAGGTTTCTATTCCAGAATGTTCCTGTTACCAAGGAAAGAGGGTCCTTAGAGACCTGTCCTGGATCTATCCTTTCTCAACCTCTTCCACCACGTACCCAGTTCCAAATGATCACTTTACCACTTTTGCCTCTATTCCCCTTCCAGGCATTCATGGTAGCTTTAGATCTCAAGGATGCCTACCTCCACATCCCCATTCATCCGGAGTACAGGAAATTCCTCAGATTTTCAGTAGGCTCCTGTCATTTTCAATTCTCTGCATTGCCTTTTGGACTCTCCACTGCCCCAAGAGTATTTATAAAGTGTCTAGCCCCCTTAATTGCTCATTGCAGGACCAAGGGTATACAAATATACCCATACTTAGACGACCCACTCATCCTGCATCAAGACCACCAACTCCTACTCGTTCATCTACAGCAGGTGTTAAATGCCGTCTTTCTTCTGGGGTTCATGATAAATGTAGAAAAGTTTTACCTGATCCCCTCACATGACATCATTTTCCTGGGGTGCAGACTCCACACAGACTGCATGAAGGCTTTCATCCCAGACCAAAGGATTCTGGAACTCTGCCTGTACTTCAGTCAGATACTTTTCCAAACCGCCCTGACAGCTTGGGAATTCCTGAGACTGTTAGGCCACATGGCATCCCTCATACCCATGCTGCCTTTGTCAAGACTCTACATGCGCAAAATTCAGTGCATCTTAAAAAAACTATGGACCCAACATTCCCAACCCTTGGACTCTCCACTTCCACTTTTCCTTTGCCTAAAAAAGGAGATCCACTGGTGGATATCTGCAGTGCAGACCAACCTGGGGACCCACCTTCATATTCCAACACCACAACAACAGCTATGCACAGATGCTTCAGATCTGGGCTGGGGTGCAGTGTTGCAAACAAACCAACAACACCTCTCAGTACAATGAAAATGGTCTTCTCTAAGGGAAAAAGACCACATCAACATCAAGGAAATGAGAGCCCTTCTGTTAGCTCTTCTAACATTCAAGCCCTCTATCCTGCCAGGAACCCTAAAGGTAATCGCAGACAATATGACTGTTCTGTGGTACATAAGCAAGGAGTGGACCAGGTCCTACCCACTTTGCAGCCTGGCCATCCAGATATGGAATCTAGCCGCTTCTCTTAGGGTCCACTTGGTAGCCATGTATATCCCCTCAGCACAGAATGTTATGGCAGACACACTCAGCAGAACCCCAGCCCCCTCTCACGAATGGATGCTTCATCGAGAGGTTTTCCTAGACTTGATACACAGATGGGGTATTCTACAAGCAGACCTATTTGCCTCCCCAGCAACAGGCAGATGCCCAACGTTTGCACAAGGAACCCACATCCACAAGCTTGGAAACTGGATGCCTTCTCCTTCTCATGGAGTGGGGGTGTACCTACCTGTATGCCTTTCTCCCTTCACTCTAATCCAAAAAGTCCTCCTAAAAATTCAGAAGGACAAACCAAAAATCCTACTGGTGACCCCCTTTTGGTAAAGACAGCATTAGATGTCCTTCAAGGATGCATCTGCAGTCCTTACATATGGGTTGTCCTGCCTCAGACAGCCCTTCGGTCGGCCGGATTCCAAAGTCTGGGTCCGGCGTCAGCTGATGTCGCCCTTTCCCCGACATCACAGCGCCTGGGGTATAAAAGCATCAGCCGACGCCATCTTCCCCAGTCTTTCTTGCCGTGTGGTGCCCGAAGCAGAAGCAGTTCGCAAGTGTCAATCGGCCAGCTCCTGTAACTTCAGCTACCGAAGACTTCAAAAGCTAAGTACCCCGTTGGGGACTCTTTCTTGCCTCAGCCAATGTCAGATCAAACGCTTAAAGTTAATAATTGCTTAACTTGTGGTAAACAAATACCTCATAAGGATTTCCATTCTTACTGCCTCCCCTGCCTAGGCCCAGACCACAACGTCTCGGCCTGTACAGCCTGTGCCTCCTTCAACCGACGCACTCTTGGGCGTCGTGCGGAGTTTGCAGAGGAATTTTTTGGGGCTAGTTACTGTTACATTATGCCATCGGAGACTCCGACTTCTCATTTAACCAAAAAACGGAAGGACAAGGACCGACACACGTGGACCGTGGTTTCGGCTGAAACCACACCTAGGCCTACCGCGAGTGTCTCGGTCTCTGCTGAAACCGAGTCCTTGGTACCTCCTACCGTCGAAACCGCACAACCGACAACTTCGGCCCTGGAGGCCTCTTCTGAGTCGGTTATAGAATTTCCCTCAGAAACCGGTGTCCCAGAAACATCCGACACCATTTCCCTAGACAAAACTACGCCAGCATGTGGAGCAGCCAGGCCTCCTGCATCCATGTCCATAAAGGCATTCACAAGGGCTAAAGCTGCTAAACAGCCGAAATCTCTGCCTCCCAAGGCTATTCCTCAGAGATCCACTACAGGTTCACAGATTTTAAGTTTAGCTGAGGACCTTATTTCCTTAATTAGGGGCTCTCAGCCACATCCGGACAGAGGCTCTCATCCTTCTCTTCACAAAAGGCCCAGGGTTGAGCCCTCTGATCCCCAGTCCTCTGATGAGGCCTCAGATGGCTCTGCTCTTTCTGATTACCAGGAGGAGACCTTTACGGCCTACGAGGATTCTGATGCAGAGGAATCTATTCCCTCTGCCTACCCTCCTGAAGAGCTGTCCTTTGGGGAGACCCTTCACTCCATGAGAGAGCATTTCAAATGGCAGGGCCAGGAATTCTCCGATTCCAGGAAGAGATTAAGGACTTTTTTGCATTTAGCTCAGCATAGACCTTTGGCTATTCCTCCTGTTTTGAATGTCATTGATGATGTGTACTCTGAGTCTAGCATTACCCCTAACTCCCTTCCTCCGGCTCCTGTCAAACCCGATAGGCACTACAGGGTCCCGGACTCACATAATTTCCTTTACAAGGCCCACTCTGCTGACCCTGAAACTATTTCCCAGGGCCCTAAAGGGGTTGCATCTGCCACTACTAAAAATCCACTCCCCTCTGAAAGGGAGTCCAGGGCTTTAGAGAGATGGGGTAAAAAAGTGTATACTTCTTCCACTCTTTCTATGAGGGCATTAAATTGTCAATTCCATATGATACAGTACCAAGAGTATTTGTTAGATGAATTGCATAAAAAACTGTCTTCACCTGAACCCCTAGATCGCAAGTCACTTCAGGATCTGGTACATAACTCCCAACAGGTTAGCAACCATTTCTTGCAGTGTGGTTATGATGCATTGGAAGCTTCATGTAGGTCAGCAATGACAGGTGCAGTCATACGTAGACATGCTTGGCTGAAGGAACAAACTCTGCCAGATCATGTTAAAGCAAAGCTTCTGGATGCGCCACTGGAAAAGCAGAAGTTATTTGGCTCCACTGCTCAGGAGGTCTTAAAGAAATTTGAGGAAAAGGCTAAATCTGTACAAACAGTCAAAGATTTTCTCCAGGTCCAACCACCAAGATTCAGCAGAAATTGGCCCTCTAAGAATTGGTCCTTTCCAGACACAGAAAGATTTCAAAGAGGCAAGAACAGGCGTGCCAGAGGTAGAGGGCAAGCTAGAGGCTCCTACAGAGGACGTCAATGGCAGCCTCCTAACCAGAGAGGTAGTGCAGGACCTACAACTGCACAAGGACAGACTCGATGACTTTACCTTGACCCCGCCAACCAGGGCTCATTTGGAAGCACCTTTGGGCGGAAAGCTATCTTTATTCTCAAAAAATTGGCACAGTATTACAAGGGACAAATGGACACTGCAAATAATAGACAAAGGATACAGGTTCCATTTTCATACATTACCAAAAAGAAAAGGCATGCCAAACCTGCCACCGAATCAAAGGGCAGAGGCTTTAAAACAAATTTCCAACCTATTGCAAATGAAAGCTATAGAAAAGGTTCCTCTCACAGAACAGGGCCAAGGATTTTATTCCAGACTATTCCTTGTCCCAAGAAAAGAAAAACAATGGAGGCCTATTCTCGACTTGTCCGCACTGAATACTTATCTCCTTGTGCCAAAATTCAAAATGCTGACCCTACAGCAACTCCTTCCCATGCTGGGCAAGGGGCCTTGGCTGGTAACTCTAGACTTCAAGGAGGCATACCTGCATGTCCCTATCAGACAAAGTTGCAGAAGACACCTCAGATTTCTTGCAGGTTCAGAGCATTATCAATTCTCAGCATTGCCCTTTGGCTTATCTACTGCGCCCAGAGTATTCACGAAATGCCTGGCATCAGTAATTGCACACTGCAGACGTCAGGGGATTCAAATATACCCATACCTGGACGACTGTCTTATACAAGCGGACAGCCAACAAACATTGGTAAAACACTTGAATTATGCCATCCGCCTACTTCAGGCTTTGGGATACACAGTCAACATTCGAAAATCAAGACTTGTTCCATCCCAAAGAATAATTTTTCTGGGTGCAAATCTAGATACAACCACCCAAATGGCTTTTCTCACAGAAGAAAAACAAGAACAACTACCGGATTACTTCAGAAACCTGGCAAAGCAAACCCATCTGACTGCAAGGAAAATACTGCAGGCCCTGGGTTTCATGGCATCTTGCATTCTTCTGATTCCACAAGCAAGGCTGCATATGAGGAAAATACAATGGTACCTAAGGAGTCTATGGTCTCAACACAGTCACAGCCTAGAAGCTTTGATCCCCCTCATTCCATGCCTTCAAAAGGAATTTCTGTGGTGGGCTCAAGCAAGCCAGTCAAACATGGGTCTGCCTTTCAGCAAACCAAGTATCAGCCAAACCATTACCACGGATGCCTCAGACCATGGATGGGGAGCGCACATGGAGGGCAGATGCATTCAAGGACAATGGACACAAACAGAATTTTGCCTGCACATAAACCAAAAGGAAATGCTGGCAGTGATGCATTCAATCGAGGCCTTCAAGCACTTCCTGCATCGAGGCCACCTGCTAATAAAGACAGACAATACCACAGTTATGTGGTACATAAACAAGCAAGGAGGTACCCATTCTTACCCTCTTTGCAGGCTGGCAATGAATCTTTGGGAACTTTCCCTAAAACTAAATATAGAACTGCAATCCCAGTTTGTACCAGGAAAAGACAATGTACTGGCGGACAGCCTAAGCAGAAACATCATAGATCCACACGAATGGATGCTGCATCCAGACACCTTTCTTCAAATAACACAATCATGGGGAAGGCCGGACATAGACCTTTTTGCTTCCCACCACAACCATCAACTGAAGAAATTCTGCACAAGGACATACCACCCACAAGCATGGAAAGTGGACTCCCTCTCTTTCAGCTGGAATACTCTAACAGTATATGCATTCCCACCTCTTCCGTTAATGACCAAGGTCTTACTGAAGATCAGGACAGAACAACCAAGAGTGATTCTGATAGCTCCAGACTGGCCAAGGCAACATTGGTACCCACTGCTAAGGAGCTTGTCACGCACAAAACCGTGGCCTCTACCACAATGGCCACTTCTTCTGACACAGCACAATTACAAAACTCTGCACTCCAGCCTAAAAACCTTGCAGCTGACAGCCTGGAAAATACCTTGACTCCTCGCCTGGATAAACTATCCAAAAGGGTAAAGGATATAATCAAGGAAGCTCGGCGGCCTTCCACAAGAAAGGCATATTCAGCAAAATGGAAAAGATTTCGCACTTGGAACTCCACAAAGGGCCAAGATCCGACAGTAATGAGCATTCCACATATCCTGGATTACTTGGCAGAAATGCTCCATAATGGACTCTCTTACTCTTCCATAAAAATTCATGCTTCAGCCATTTCAGCAGAGTACAACACTGATCCACCTGTATTTTCTCATCCGCTGCTAAAGCAGTTTTTAAGAGGGATAAAAAAACATCAACCCTCCAAGGAAACCACCAGTGCCTACATGGGACCTTAACTTTATGTTGGAAAAATTAACTCTACCTCCCTTTGAACCAGCAGCATCTGCAGAACTACAGTTCCTGTTTTGGAAGACTGCCTTCCTTCTGGCCATAACCTCAGCAAGAAGAGTATCTGAGTTACAGGCCCTCATGGCAGTACAGCCATTTCTTACTTTTCATCAGGACAGAGTCTCATTGAGAACCAATCCTTCATTCATGCCAAAGGTGGTATCCAGGGTCTCACTGAACCAAGCTATTCACCTGCCTACCTTCTTTCCAAATCCACAAAATAAAGGAGAGAAACTTCTGCATACCCTGGACATTCACAGACAGTTGCGCTACTACTTGGACAGAACTAAGACTTACAGGAAAACTGACCAGCTTTTTGTAGCATATGCTGCTGGAGTACAAGGAAAAGCAATTTCCAAACAGACAATTTCAAAATGGATAGGGAATTGCATTCGATTCTGTTACTCTTTTCATGGCAAACCTGTGCCAGACAACATTAGACCTCATTCCACCAGAGCCACAGCCACCTCCACAGCCTTCTTAAGAGGGGTGGCTACAAAGGACATCTTAGAAGCTGCTACATGGAGCTCCGTGCATACATTTTCCAAGCATTGCAACTTACCATTATATTCCAGATCCAGAGCAGGCTTTGCTACTGCAGTCCTGCAGGGCATTTTAGCTACACCATCCTTTTCTTAGGTCCTACCACCCCCAGCTTGGCTATGGTATTCTACCCATATGTAAGGACTGCAGATGCATCCTTGAAGGACATAGTACAGTTTTGTACCTACCATAAATGTAGATGTCTGATAGGTATGCATCTGCAGTCAGGATTTCCCTCCCTCCTACCCCTCTGTGGTATTCCTTGAGTAGTTATCCCTCTTTCTAGCTAGCTGGGGTTATCTATTATGGTGTATTTGTTATATATATATATATATATATATTTGGAATTTTTTGCATCTCTCCAAATTTAGCCTTCATTAGAGGGCACCTGGCATCTGGGGCAAGAAAAACTGAGGAAGATGGCGTCGGCTGATGCTTTTATACCCCAGGTGCTGTGACGTCGGGGAAAGGGCAACATCAGCCGACGCCGGACCCAGACTTTGGAATCCGGCCGACCGAAGGGCTGCCTGAGGCAGGACAACCCATATGCAAGGACTGCAGATGCATACCTATCGGACATCTACATTTATGGTAGGTACAAAACTGTACTTTTCCCCTCCTACTTTCTCTAGCCAAGGGCAATCACCACAGGGTTACCCCACTGTCTAGACCTACCCGCTCAGAACAAGGGATCCCTGCTACACCCACAGGTAAACAACCTAAAATTGACCTTATGTGTAATAGGATTCTGATCCCATACAGGCACCCTTATTCAGAGTACGTACTCTATGTTCTGCAGGACACCAGAAAACCTAGCACTAGGAGAAACTATGTAGCTAAGTGGCTCCGATTCTCCTATTGGTGTCATAGGAACAACCAGGAGCCCCTCACTACGCCCATTCCAAGGGTCCTATCCTACTTGTGTGAGCTACTCCAAACTGGACTAACATATTCTTCAATCAAAGTCCATTTATCTGCCATTTTTGCCTGTCTGCCCATTTCAACACCTCTGCCATCCAGACTGTAAGTCAAACCCTTTCTAAAGGGAGTCCTCCACATCAGACCCCCACAGAAACCCATCCCTTCTCTGTGGGACCTAAACTTTGCATTAGAAAAGCTAACCTTGCCCCCTTTGAACCAGCACATTCTGTTTCCTTGAAACTTTGCACATTGAAAACAGTCCTGCTAGTTGTCCTCACCTCCGCCAGGAGGGTTTCAGGGATCCAAGCCCTGATGGCCACATCTCTCTACCTTGTTTTCCACAAGGGCAGAGTTGTCCTCAGGACCAACCCTTCATTCATGCCCAAGGTAGTTAATGAACTCTCATTGAATCGATCCATTAACCTACCAGTTTTTTATCATCATCCACAAAATGTCTCAGAAAGGACCCTACATTCCCTGGATGTACACAGACAACTTCAATACTGCTAAGAAAAAAACAAAGATATCAGGAAGTCAGATCAGATATTTATTTCCTTCCATCCCAGAGCCCTAGGGAAAGCAATTTCTAAACAAACCATTGCCTCGTGGATCCATTTCCTTGTGCTACTCCCACCATGGGACATCCTTACAAGGCATCACTGAACATCACACTACCAGAGCAGCTGCTTCTTCTACTGACTTCTACAAAGGCATAGAATCCTCTTCCATTTTAGAAGCAGCTACATGGACCTCAGTACACACCTTCAAGCACTACAAGCTGGACATAGCATGCCTTGCTAGAGCAGGATTTTCCAGGGCTATCCTACAGGGTCTCCTTGACCACAAGAACCCTTCCTCCTCCCAGGTTCATACTTAAAGCTCTGGTACTCTCCCTACTGTTATGAATACTGCAACATCAGAATAGGAGGACATAGAATGGTTGTGTAAGAACTTACCATAACCTTAGATGTCCTTCTCTTCTATGTTGCAGTAATCAGTCCCACCCACCTACCCCCTTTCTCTTTCCAAGTACTGTCCTAGGTTTTTCCTGAGGGCACATTGCCATCATTCCCCCTGGTCTCAACCTGCACAACCATCCTACTGCCCTGGGACTGGCGTACATGTAAGTGTAAGGGTCTCAGATTGGGACCCTCCTGGTCAAACCTTACAGGCACTACTGTATGCGGCAAAACAATTCTGATGAGGGTACGTGCAGATGTCACTTTTATACCTAACGTCAATGTATGGCCCTGGTAACAGATGTCACATGTACCCTCCTGGACTAAGACTTTGGTATACTGGCCGGACAGTGGCACTGCAAGCAGCAAATCCCTGCTGTTATGAATACTGCAACATAGAAGAGAAGGACATCTAAGGTTATGGTAAGTTCTTACACAACTATTCTTTTTGGAATGGTCTAGCCAGGGCCCAGACCTAAATCCAATAGAAAATCTGTGGGATGACCTGAAGAGGGCTGTGTGCACAACAGATGCCCTAGCAATCTGACAGATTTGGAGCACTTTTGCAAGGAAGAGTGGGCAAATACTGCCAAGTCAAGATGTGCCTTGCTGATCGGCTCCTACTCAAGAAGACTGAATGCTGTATTTAAATGAAAAGGTGCTTCAGCTAAGTATTAGTTTAAAGGTGTGCACGCTTATGCAACCAGCTTGTTGTACATTTTTTTATTTTTTATATTTTTTTCCCCTACAGATTTGTTTGTTTTTCAATTGAATTGTATTGGTTATAGGTCATATTAAATGTGGGAAAAGTTTTGAAATGATTTATTGTGGTCTAATTTTTTTTATATCACAAAAACCTGGTATTTTAACAGGGGTGTATACACTTTTTAGATCCACTGTATTTACACAAGAATGGGTGTGTTTGATGCATCCTGACCCTGAAGAGCTACAGCCGAATGCCTGGATGATAGGGCCTAATATCTTTTAGGCAACTGTTTACTGAGGACATGCAGTAGGGTACTGCTGTTGGCAAGAAAGCTTGCTAATAGAAAATCATATATAACCAAATGAAAAAGGTTTTATAGTTGGTGCCAACAAAATAATCAGCACCCATTCAGGACCAGTGTTTCTCTGGTTTTACAGTAGTTGTGTTAGTTACTATCCTATGGCCTGCCTTTCTCCTCTATCAAGGCTTATATGTTCTTCATAGTCAGTGTTGCAGTACTGATTCCTGGATCCTCCTGCCATGCAGAAACCCAAGACCAATCCGATTTTCAGAGTCTTTACATCATCCCTAGCAGATGGACGTCCATGGACCGACATCTGGGTATAAGAAAGTCCTCTGTTAGCTCCGTCTTCAGTTCTTCTAGCTGTCCTTTCTGATACACTTCAACCTTTATACTGTATACTCACAGTCCAGTGTCAGCTCAATTTTTCCAGAATTCCTTCTGTCCTCCAGTCAGATAAAATACCCTGTTTGGGGGGGGGGGGGGTCTTTTCTAAATTAATGTTTAAAAAGGTTAACAATTGCTTGAAGTGTGGAAAGCAAATCCCACATAAAGGTTTTCTCTTTTTGTGCCTGTTCTGTTTGGGGGCTCAGCATAAACTGTCTAATTGTCCTGATTGTGCTAAATTCTGAGTGAAGATCCTTAAATGCAGGGCCAAAGTCCTAGCTGCTCATATGGAGTCCTCAGTGTTGGATCCCTCCACGTCTTTGCAAACCTCAGCTTCTGCCCGTGTCATTCTGGAAAAAAAAAAGCAAAAACAAAAAGTTCAAAGAAAGACATTGGAGATACAGCCGATGTTTTGGCCCACACTACCAAGTCTAGGTGAGGCGCCTTCACAGCTTCCTGTTCCTGTGACTTCTAGGACTGAACCCTCTGGCATGACCCCTTCAGAAGGCTGCTGTGGTTTCAGGCCTGTTGCTCACTTCTTCCATGGAATCAGCGTTGAATGGATCTGAGGTTGCTCTACAGGCCACAGCTTCTAATTGTTGTGCCACTGGTATCAAGGAAGACAACTTAACTTCCTCAACCTTGGAAACCCAGACTGACATTGCAATTAACTGACCATATCCTCTGGTTACTTTTGACAAAATAGGCACCTAAATTAAAAAGAACCATCAGCATTCCTCTTCCGTATGCTCAGCCGTGTATCACTTTAGCTCAAACCAAAGCCCAAGACCTCTTGAAAATCGCCTAAGAGCTCATGGCTTTCATGAAATCCTGCCACACCCAGACCACTACCCCTGAAGCCTCCCATCCAAGAGACCTAGGAAGGGGGTCTGTCAAGAAGATTCACAATCCTTAGACTCTGAGGACAAAGAGGAATTATCCTACTATGAGCACCTTCAAACCCAATCTTATCTGGACTCTGACTCTGATGATACCCTCTCGTCTGCCTCTCCCCCCAGAAGGACCTCTGTTTTGGGATATTCTTCATAAAATGAAGGAGGCTTTTAATTGGGAAAGCAAACAATTCTCACGAGCTCAGGATCACTGTATGTAATTACTGGGTGTACCTTCACCTAGGCCACTAGCTATTACCCGCTGCACATGGTGCTTGATGACATTTTTGAAGACATCTTTTTACACCCAGATTCTCTGACACCTGCTCCCAGAAAGCCGACCAGTTTTACAGATTGCTTGACTCACACAAGCACCTTTACAGAAAACCTAAAGTAGATCCCTCAGTAGTTTCTGTTGAATACATTTAAGGGATGCTAGAGGGTGCCAGTAGACATCCCCCTGCCTAATGACAGGGAAAACAGACTTCTAGATTGGTTTGTCAAGCAGGCAAATACTCACTACCCTATCCATGAGGGCACTTGATTGCCAGTTCCACATGCTGAAGTATTGGAGTCCCTTCAAGACCAAATTATTACTAAAGCAGAGACTGTTTTTGACAAAGCCTTGTCCAAGGAAATTCAGGAGATAGCTAGAACAGCCTTCAAGGTTTCCACACACTCCTTAAAATGTGGGTATGATGCACTAGATGCATCATGTAGAGCAGCTGCCACTGGCTCAGTCATTCACAGACATGCATATCTCAGGACCCAACCATTCTCAGACCAGGTCAAGGCAGAGCTACCTGATGCTCCTCTAGACAAGAAGTTCCTGTTTGAACCCCAAGCTAAAAAGGTGTTTGAAAAGCTGGACAAAAAAGGAAAACAAATTAAAACAGTGGAAGAGTTTTACCTGTCACCTAGACCTAAGTATTATAAGAACTAGCCTTAAAAAACATGGTGTTTCCACCCAGACAGGACAAGGGGAGACTTCCTCTTACTAAGAAAGACAGACTATCCAGGAGGAGGCAACAGGAAGAAACCCAAGAGACCAGAGAGCTCCAAAGCGCCCACCCAGCACAGCGACCAAGTGTAACTATCCTCAGCCCCTGACCCCCCTACCTACCCACCCTCTGGTAGGAAGACTGTCCTACTTCCTACAAGAATTGAAAATCATTACCAAGGACCAGTGGGTCCTTCAAATCATAGAAATAGGGTTACTCCATTCAGTTAAGAGAAATTCACCCTTTCTGTGCATACCAAAGTCACCATGAAAGCAGGAGAGTCTCTAAACCTATCATTTTCGACTTTTTACAACAAGGATTCATTCAACCAGGTCAGGAAGGAAAAGGTTTTTTTATTCAAGGATTTTTCTAGTCCCAAGAAAAGAAGGTGGCTGGAGGGCTATCTCAAGCCTGTCAAGGCTAAATAGATCCTTTATGTTCCAAAATTCAAAATGCTAACCTTACAAAAGTAATCCCAATCATCTTCCAGAGTGCATATATAGTTACTCTGGACCTAAAGGATGTTTTCCTTTATGCCCCTATTGCACACTACCACCAAAAGTATCTGGGCTTTGTAGCAGCAGGCTTGCATTTCAGTTCTTTGTTTTACTATTTGGTCTCTTTACTGCTCCAAGTGTTTTCACCAAGTGCTTAGCTCCACCGATAGCCCACTGCCAAACCTAGGGGTTCACATTTACCCTTACCTGCTGCACATCCTCAGAAAAAAAGGTACCTAAAAGCTATTAAAAGTCTACCATTCAATCAGTTGTAGTCTGTGAGGAAACTTATGGTAATTGCCTCTAGACATTTTCAAGTGAAGGGAGAACCAGACCTCCTCAGGCAGATATCAGTTCAGTCCTGCAATACCTTTTGGGTCTGTTCGGCCCTTCTTATTCTAGTGTTGAGATGCATGCTTTTGCCATCTCAGCTTGTCTACCCCATTCCCCTCCCATTTACTCTCACCCCCCACCAGAAGCAATTTCCAAAAGGGGTCATTCACTTGAGGCCACCCAGAAGAAGCTCAGTTCCTACCTGGGACCTCAGTTATACACTAGAAAAACTCACCCTGCCTCCCTTTGAACCAGCAGCATGTGCCCTGTTAAAGAAAAGATGCTCACTTGGAAGATCACCTTTTTAATTGCCATCACTTCTGCAAGGAAGGTATCTGTGCCCTGTGCCTTTCACAGGGAAAGGGTAACACTTTGAACAAATCCACCTTTCTTGTCTAAGGTGGTATCGGGCCTTCCTCTAAACCAGGTTATCCACCTTCCAGTTTTCTTTCCAAGCCCTCAGAACAAAGCAGAGCAACTCCTTCATTCCCTGGATGTATACAGACAAATTAGGTACTTTGTTGACAGGACAAAAAAACAAGTAGAGCAGAGCAACTGTTGGGGGCTTTCTCAGAGGGGACAGAGGGCAAACTTGTCTCCAAATAATCGGTGCCATGTCAACTGTTGTCATCTCTGTTTAATGCCACTCTCCTGCCTTCTTCAACACTCATGCTGACTTTCGAAGGTCTTCTCTCACATCCATCCACCTCTTTACTAGACACCCTTGTTTCCTCTTGCCTTCTGTCTGTCCTAAATCTTTTTCACCAGATTGTCTTCTGCTTTTCTGCATGTGTGCCCGAACCACTGTAATCTGCTCTCCAATTGGAACCACTTTGGCTTCTGTAATAATTTCCTCATTTCTTTGCCTGTCCCACAGTATGCAGCCTACCACCCATCTCAGGTACTTCCATCTCTTTCACCTCTAGCATCCTCAACTGCTCATTCTTTACTGCCCAGGTTTCCATACCATACAGTAGTACTGGTCGCCCTACTGTATTATACACCTTACTTTTCAGCTTCTTTGGCATTCTTCTGTCATATACTACACCTGACACACTATGCCAATTGGCTGCAGCCCCTCTTTTTCTAGCTTTGACCTCCTCATTCAGACTTCCCTTCTCCTCAACCACTCCTCTCAGGTACTTGAAGCTATTAAAGTGTTCTGCTACTTTTCCATCTATCGCAATCCTCAGCTTCTTCTGAACTCCACTATTTGCTGCCATTACAACTGTCGTATCTATACTCAGTTTCATCCCATGTGCCTTTAGTTTTACATTTCATTCCCCTATCCTTTGCTGAAGTCCTTGCTCAGAGTTTGCCTGTAATGCCACATCATCTGCATACATTAATTTTATTGTCTCCAAGCAAAACATATCCAAATGGATACCCAGTTGCATTAGGTTTTGTTACACTCACCATGGAAAGCCTCTTCCTGGTCATGTCAAAGCCCATTCCACCAGGCACAGGGCATCTACCACTGCCCTCTTCCAAGGAGTTCCTACACAGGGCAGCTACAACTGTCACCCTCAGAGGAGTTACCTACTCAGGCCATCAAAAAGCTTCCACCCAGAACTTGGTGCGCATCTTTACAAACACTATCATTCAGGTATCGCCTCAAGAGCTGCAGCAGGGTTTGCTACAGCCATCCTGCAAAATCATATTCCCTAAGAGCCATCAGCTTCTCCTACCACCCTTCCACTAGCTTCAGGAGTCCTCCCAAGAATTAATACTGCAACACTGACTATGAAGAATATAGTACAGTTGTGTTACACTTAACATAATTGTAGATGTTTGAGTAGATCAGTGTTGCAGTACAAGCTCCCACCATCCAACCCCTGTGACTGCTGAACCTTTCTTTCCCCCTTGCTGAGTGCAAGGGAGAGAGGGTACTCCTGCAGATAAATTCTTCATCACACAGTCTTCTCCTTGTGTATTACTACCCTTGCTAACACAGACATCTGGGGAGGTCATGCTGTCTTCAAATAATCAGATTGCTTGTTCACTGCCTAGAAAGACCTGAAGATGATGCCAATGGATGACCTTGAAGTCCAGATGTCTGTCCTCAGTCTTCTGTTGGCTAGGGATGATATAAAGACTCTGGAAACCGGGCCAGTCCCAGGCTTTTGCATGGCAAGAAGACCCAAGAATCAGTACTATAACACTGATCTACTCAAACATCTGCAGTTATGGTAAGTGTGGCACAACTGTACTTTGTCTACCATTTCAGCATGTCTCTCCACAGATCTTCCTCTTTCAGTGCATTCTCACCATACCACTCAACTTCTTAGTACAAAAAATATGAACAAAGCCTAAAATTATGGGGAGACAAAGGCTCAAAATAGGGACAGATTTTAAATGTTGCTCTTATAAAGTTGCTAGAATAGCAGGATGTCTGTTGACATATATTTTATGAAGGATATGAAATCTGAAACTCAAATGTATGCCATTATTTAGTGATTTCATACCTCAGTGATGTGCCAGAAAACCACAAATTTTGAGGAACTAAAAAAATATGAGGCAAACATCTGCTGAGTTGAGATGTATGTTTCTCGTGAAAATTATTTTGAAAGGGATGTTACATAAGAAGCCTCCAAGAAAACTGGTGGCTTCTCCTTTGGATCTTAATTTTATGTTAGAGAAACTAACACTTGATCCATTTGAACAAGCCCATCTGGCTGACTTGAGGGTTCTTAACATAGAAAGCAAATTTACTGATTGCTCTGACCTCTGCAAGAAGGGTATCTGAGTTCTAAGCAGTTATGGTGAGTCAGCATTATCTCATTTTTCGCAGAGTCTGAACTAATCCTTCTTTTCTGCCTACAGCAGTGTCCAAGTTAATTTTAAGCCAAACTATCAGTCTCACTGTGTTCTTTCCTGAACTCAAGTATGAGTGAGAAAGGATACTTCATACCTTGGATGTCCATGGAAGACTGTGGTACTGTCTTGAGAGAAGAAAATCTTTCAGAGCTTCCAATTAGTCATGTATTTCTTGTGAAGGTAAGAAGAGACAATCTGTGTCAAAGCAGGCAATTTCCAAATGGTTTTCGCATGATATTACCTTTTGTTATTTTCATCACAACAAATCTATTCCAGGCAGGGTCAAGGTTCACCATACCAGGACCTTGGGTTCAGGTATGGCTCTTTAGAAAGGGTTGGATTCTGGAAGTAGTCTAGATGCAGCAATTTGGCCTTCTTTGCATACTTTTACAAAACAGTATGAATTAGATTCTTTTTCCAGGTCTAGGACAGGCTTTGCTTGGACCATTCTCCAAGGAGTCCTGAACCCTTCCCCCTCCAGTTCCCAGTTGTTCAAAGCTATAGTAATCTCCCCATATAGCTTAGGCTACTGCAGCAATGATCAATATGAAGAACATAGCACAGTCAAGTAAGTTAACTTAGCAACAGTAGATGTTTGATCACTGGTGCATTAGCTGCGTGTTCCTTCCTCACCCCTCTTGTTTTTTGGTGTTTTTTGTGCGTGTGTGTGTGCGTGTGTGTGTGCGTGTGTGCGTGTGTGTGTGTGTACGTGTGTGTGTGTGTGTGTGTGTACGTGTGTGTGTGTACGTGTGTGTGTGTACGTGTGTGTGTGTACGTGTGTGTGTACGTGTGTGTGTGTACGTGTGTGTGTGTGTACGTGTGTGTGTGTGTGTGTGTGTGTACGTGTGTGTGTGTGTGTGTGTGTGTGTGTGTACGTGTGTGTGTGTGTGTACGTGTGTGTGTGTGTGTGTGTGTGTGTGTGTGTGTGTGTGTGTGTGTACGTGTGTGTGTGCGTGTGTGTGTGTGTGTGTGTGTGCGTGTGTGTGTGCGTACGTGTGTGTGTGTGTGTGTGTGTGTGTGTGTGTGTGTGTGTGTGTGTGTGTGTGTGTGTGTGTGTGTGTGTGTGTACGCGTCAGGGTGTGGAAATGTGTTTTTTGCTTTTCCTAGCAATGTCCTCTCAGGGCATAGCCTCCCTCTCTCAGCCGGGATGAAAGCTCTGAAGGGCTTGGGATCCATACCAGTCTGAGTTCAGATTAACGTGAGCTGCCTAACTGTTTGGGTGCATAGAAAATGCCCTGGTAAGTTTACTTACACAACTGTATTTTCCTCTCACTCCTCCACATTTAAGAGAAAAGTCAGTTCTTTACTTTAGGCCTACTTCATCTTTTTTTTTTACTAGATTGTTCTTCTCCATAAATATGTACACCATTTCACTTTCATCAACCTTATTTTTAGTTCATATGTCTATAAGTTAAGTTTGTATGTAGGTCAAAGACTATCAAAGAGCACCAGTTTCATTAATTCACAGTCATAAACCAAGTTTTCCACCCTTGTCATGATGGGATTTAAACATGCTCAATGTGGAAGAAGTTCTAATAAATACAGAAGTCTGTTTCATAACGTTGGAATTCCATATATTATTAAAGGTTGCCTGTTTGGTTCTACATTGCTTTTTGACTAACTTTAGGTTATTAGTTCTTAGAATTAAAGTTCCTTGATGTAGTTTAATATTAAAAAAAATATCATATAATACTTTGTATGCCAGTATTAGTTTACCCCTTAAATATCTTTCTGCATAGCTCATGTAACAAATTGATGTAATTTTTTGGTGAATCATCTTTGAACTAATGCAATAGTTCTAAGTTGAGCTTTATATTATACACAATGAATCAATTGTTATACTCAAGAAGAGGCCTTTTGTATGTGCAATACAAGACAATCAGACAATTGCTATCCATATTGGCAGCATTTCTAATTATAAGGTACAAACATCTGATTGCACAGCAAAATTAAGGAGTTAACATGATTCCCAAAGAGAAAGTTTTTAGATACTAGTACACTCAGATCCTTGACTACCTTAACTTTTAATATTGTGGATGGTAGAGATATAGGCATTGGAACAGCGTTAGCCAACTTTTGATCCTGGAAAGCTCAGAGAAGAGCACTCTCTATGGTGGTAGGAAAGTTCTGAAAAGGTTGGCACACAAACCTGATTTTTTTTTTTATTTAGCTGAGTTGACTAATGGCATGGGTAAGTGGAAGGTGCCCTGAAAGCACTTTGTCTTTGCTGAATTTAAGACCCGGGGATTCTGTCCATTTGGGTTACTTCATTTATATAATCCTTAATGGTATAGGTGTCTTTCTCACTAGTAATAGGAAATCCAGTCTTTAAGTCATTGTCATCATACTTGTCTGTCCAGCAGTGATTAATGGGAGGGTAGAAAAGACAATATTAAATACTGCCGGACCCAGGACTGCACCCTGGGGTACCCCAGCTTTCACTGCTAAATAGTCTGATTTGATACATATAAAACCACTGACTGTACACATCCTTTTGACCAGGACATAATCCACCATCTGACATCAATTTTCATTTTATCCTCGACATGTGGGTCTGGTTCCAAACCTTGGAGCCAACTCGACCATTACTACAGCTCGCAAAAGCCAAAAACTCTCTAGCTTAACCCTTACCGACAGTGCTGCTCTCCTAGTTACCTCAGATGTTGTTTGTTGCTTTTCATGACAGATGCATTTGCCATTGCTCTCGAGCGAAGTAAAACTTTTTGAAAAAATTAAAATCTTTGAAAGAGTTTCTACTTATTTCTTCTTTATCTTTAGTCATTAACCTACCAACTTCTTTAAAACACTTTTAAATGTATCCTCTCCTTCTCTTTTCTTACACTTCATTGTATTCCAAACTATCATTGTTGATAGTTTTTCCTTCTCCGATACACCTAGGTGTATTTTTGACTGTCATTGCTGATAGTTTTTCTTCCTGCTGTTTTTTCTTCTATTTAAAAGTAATTTTTTCTTCAGTGAGTTTTTTTTAGAAACTTTAAAAATGTTCTCAGTATGGCAGATCAACCTAAAGTCACTGATTTCAAAAGGTGCCAGAAATCCAGGCACAAAATTATTATGTCAGACGCACATTTGCTATGTATTTATTGCCAAGGCTCTGTTCATCATAATCGGGACACATGTCTGCTCGGCGAGCAGAACTAAGTTTCATCTAAGGACTTGAAATACTGAAATAACAAAACTTTGTTTCACTGGATGTTTACAGCTGTTTTATTGTGTTTATGGATCAAAACATTCAACAATTTAACTTTTGTTCGTACTGATGTGAGATATTAATATAAACTGTAAAGTTAGAAGGTGAAAAATGAAGGGGCCCTCTCCGAGGCAGTTGGGGAGTTCATGCATGGTCTCCGGTTTAACTGAGCAAGATCCAGCTCTGTTGTTTTGACTCTGGTACTTGATGCCTTGCATTGCCAGAGAATGGAATACATGATAATCAACCATAGTTTTCAAGGATTGAAGTTAAACCATTGTGAGTGAGGAACCCTGTACTCTTGAGCTGAACGACTCATTTTTGCTTTATCCGTGAGTACCTTATGCTTGCATTGTATCAAGACTTGCCTTATACTGTGCTTCGGGGCTACATTATTTATTTGTGATTGAGGAACTTTATATTTTTGAGCTGAATAGCTCCTATGTGCTTCATCCATGATTATTGTACGCTGGCACAGTATTAAGAATTGTTTCACACTGTGCTTCCTGGTCTCATTTGTTGTTCATTTTTTGGAGAGGTTGAAAGGTGTTGCACAACATAGTTTTGCACTTATTTGTCTAACCTCTGGCTGAACAGCCGTTAACTCTACTTCCTTGTTGGAACAATTTTTCTTTAACAAGTACTCCAGATTTGTCTGACCACGTAGTAAACTGTGACCCGCATTGGGTATTTGGTTGCACCGTAAAGTGCGGTTGCACTTGCTCCTGGTTCTTTGAAGATCTGAACGGGCTGGCGGCTTTCCCGTTGGTTTGTATCATCGATTTACCTTACCGCGGAGTAAGCTGTGACCCACACTGGGTATTTGGTTGCGCAGGTTGCTCCTGGTTCATAGAAGATCTAAACTGTTTGGCGGTTTCTCTGTTGAACTGTATCATCAAAGAAATATCTTTTATTCATCTCACTGGGACATAGAACTGGTAAGCAGCATTGGTTGCTAGCTTATTATCACAGTGTCTGGACATTTATTTTGATTTTTCAGACTTTTGCAACGTCTAATGTTTTTTTTCTGCATGCTTAAATGCTCTCAGTGGAGATGTGAAGACTTCAGGTTCAGGACATTGAAGGAAGCTGCCCAAGGGAAGTTGCAGCTGAACTGAAAAAGACCTGCTGTTCTCATCGACCTACATCTAAATAAACCTACAGTTTATTTCAGGCAAAGGTTTCTGAAAAGTTACACTTCTAAGAACTGATGTGAGAACTGTGTTTTTAGTGTACTGGTTTTCAACTTTTGTGCGTGAGGGACTTTTTATCGGGGTATCGTTTGTCTGGGGTAAGTTGGTTTACGAAGCTTTGGGTCCAGTCTGACACGTTGTATATCCTGATGGGTGCAGGCCTAATGGTCATTATTGTGAGCAGTTTGTGTAATTTTTATCATTATTATGGGGTCAGTGACTTGTGATTATTGCAGTGGAGTTTGTGTTTTTCACTCTAGCGGAATTGACATATTTGATTACATGCTTTTGTATTTTTACTTGACAGTTTTTGCTATTTTAGATTTAATGTATAACTTGGTACTGAATCTGCTGTAGTTTTTTTTCCTGTGAATTGTTAGGATATATTGCTTAGGGCACAGTTCTGTTCATGTTGTATAAGTTAGCAATCTAAGTGCATCTGAACAGACTATAGAAAAAAAAAACCTTCTACTGTATGCATGTACTATCTTATCTATTTTGACATTGTAACATTTATTTTATTGCATTCTGTTTGACGTTGTTATTGTATATCTTAAAAGATTTTGTTTATACTGCATATTATTAAAATTAAACCGCACCCTCACTCCATTAAACCCACCACAACCTCTAATCCAATAAACCACTGAACTGCATCCCACCTCTCTCCTTCTACACCCATCCACAGTCTTTCAAAACAGATAACTCAATCACCATGTCACCAACACCACACTCCCACAACCATATCATCCCATTACTCTTGCCTTCCCTATCCATCTGTCTTTACTTTTTCTCCTTCATTACTACTTATCACCATCCACTTAACACTATGCACTGTATCAAATCCCCCACCCTGCCATACACCACAAACCATCCCTTCATACCTGCAAACGCACAACCAGTTATCCTTTACCCTTTAATTTTTTCAACTCATCTCTCCTAATACCCCAGCCTCAAACACCACTTCCTAACTGTATTCTACCTTAAAACCATTACCAGCATTGCAGCCCAACTACTACTAGGAGGTGATATCCATTCCAACCCTGGCCCAACATACAATACCCGTACTACACCCAACCCCAACCTCCCATTTAAGCATAAACCCACTGATTTACTCATTCTAAACGTAAACATTCGCAGTATCATAAATAAAATAGAACAGTTACATGAAATTATCTCTGTATACAACCCAGACATTATAGTGATTACAGAAACATGGCTTAAACCCCACATTAAAGATAACTCTACAACTCCACCTGGCTTCAACATATTAAGAGTTGATAGACCTCACAGAAAAGGTGGTGGCATTGCCCTTCTTTACAAATCCAATTTAAAAGTCCAGCTCCTTCAGAAAGAAACCCCAGATTTCAACACTGCCGAGACCCTATTCATCAAAATCCTACTAAACCAACACAAACAACTAAACCTACTCAGCATTTATATACCACCAGGAGACAACCTTAAGACACTAGAATCTATACTCCACTGGGCTTCCCACTCCCTGTCCCAAGAAACTTTACTTCTAGGTGATATCAACATAGACTGGAACACTGTACACTCACCCATAGCCACCAACCACATAAACCTATATAATTTCATACAACTCATACACTCACCCACAAGAATTGACAAAACCACCAAACGAGAATCCACCTTAGACTAGATCCTGACTAACCAGCCCAATACTGCCCACATATCTGGAATACTACCTGACTCCCTCAGTGACCATAACCCAACCTTTCTCCTTTGGCACAAAATAAAATGTACTAACACCCCTACTCTCTTACAAATCCGTTCCCAAAAAAACTTCTCCCCAGAACAATTCTCAGAAGCCCTAAAATCCTGTGACTGGGATCCCATAAAAACCCTTCCCTTGGATAATGCAGTAGAATACTTTAATGCCAAATTCCTAGAGATTTTAAACCAACTAGCCCCACTAAAAGCTATAAGATTGCGAAGTAACCCTGCCCCCTGGTTAAACAAAGCCTCAAAAACCTTACTCGAGATTAGAGACAAAGCTTGGATAACTTGGCAAAAATACTAAACTCCCGTAACTAGGCAAAGCTTTGCTGAGCTCAGAAGTAAAGCAAAAAAGCAGGTTAGGTTGGACAAGAAACACTACTATATTTCCCTACAAAGTAAACATAAGAACAACCCAGAGAAATTCTGGGCTGCAGTGAACAATATCCTCCAGCCTGGTAAAGCCAACACACCACCCCCAGATATCACAGGTACTGATCCACACATAGCCTCTAGTTTTAATAACTACTTTACCTCTTGAATACTGAACCTGGTAAGTGCTATATCATCCATGACCCAACATCAACCCTTAAACTACCAGACCAACTCCACCCCCTTCACTTTTAACCCAGTTCCAACTACAACCATTCAAAATCTCTTAGCTAAACTCAAACCTACCACCCTAGCTGCTGACAGTATCCCAGCTCAATATCTCCAAATTACATCCAAGGCCATCACTTACTCCGTCTCCCTACTCATTAACAGATCTATCTCCTTGCATTCCATTCCTTCATTATGGAAAACCTCATATATGATCCCTCTCCACAAGGCAGGTCCATATACTGATCTCTCCAACTACCGTCCCATTGCTATCCTATCAACCCTCTCAAAAATTCTAGAAAAATGTATCCACCACCAAATCCTTACCCATCTGTTAACTAACAACCTTGCAACTAAAACCCAACATGGATTCAGACCTTCCCATAGCACCAACACTGCTCTAATTAACTTCTCCAATACCATAAACTCGCATAGGAACCAAGGGAAAGCTGGTCTCTGCCACCTTCTTAGACCTGTCCAAGGCATTTAATACAGTTTCCTGTAGCAAACTCCTCACCTTCTTAGCAGAACTCAACCTCGATGACTCCACCCTAAAATGGTTTAACAATTACCTAAACAACCCGTTACAGTCTGTCAAATGGAGCAACTCCTTGCCCCCCCCCCCCACTCCCTGTCAGATGCGGTGTCCCACAACGTTCAATCCTTAGTCCCCTTCTCTTCAACATATTTACAAATAATCTCCACCTAGCTACTACTAAAGTCAACATCGTCCAGTATGCGGATGACACTACTCTAATCTGCTCAGCACCAAACATCCAATTACTACAAAGTAAAGCCCAGGAATCCTTCACTGAGGTAGAGAACTGGATAAACAACTACCAACTAATACTAAACCCCAAAAAACACAGCTAATACTATTCCACCCAATCAATCACTCCTCCGCCACCTTTACCATCATGTCAACCAATGGCACCCTCATCACCCCAGTAACTGAGGCCAAACTCTTAGGCATCACTATTGATCAACAACTTAAATTCAACAAACACGTATCCCAAACTATCTCTAAAGTCCATAAAAAACTTTGGTTGCCTATATTGTTGCATACTATTCCTAACCCCCGAAACTAGAACAATAGCCAGAACTCATCTCTTATCAACGCTACTATACGCCTCTCCAGTCCTCACCAACATTAACAAAACTAACCTGAACAAACTCTCCACATGCTACAATAAAATAGCTAGGTTCGCTGCCAATAATAGATCACATTCCCACCACTGCCAATCCCTAATTAAACTGCACTGGTTAGAATTTCCAAACCTCCTACGCTACCACCAACTGATCATAGCCCATCAAATTCTTTTTCATCCGGGGAAGAGCCCTGCCCTAGCTGACATACTAAACTTTCACAACCCCAAAAGGGAACTATATTCATGTAACAAAAACCTGATTGAAATCAACCCATGCAATAACAGCGCTGGGGAGGCCCTATTCTCTTATGATGTTGCTAAAGTATGGAACACCCTCCCACCTGAACTCAGGCTACAAAGTCACACAAGCACCTTCAAGGGCCTTCTTAATTCACACCTCTATGCTAACCCTCTCTGCAACTGCAAAGACCCCCCCCTTGAAGATCCACTTCTCCATATAAGTGACCCGCTGTATGCCTCTATTGCATACACTATATTCTCACCTGATATACTCACCTGATATGTACTTTTTTTGTAAATGTTGCAAATAGGTGTTCTACTCCTGAGTATCTTATTGTTTTACAAAATTGTTCTTGTACTTTTGTTTCTCTTACCTTGTATACCAGTTTTTTATTGTTGTCTAAACCATGTATGTACTCTAACTTCCTTGGAGCTTTTCTCCCCAGGACTCCACTGAAAATGGACACTTTGTGTCCAGTTGGATTTATCCTGGTAAAATAATGCTAAAATAAATAAATAAGACTGCCCTGTATTCCACAGTGTCAGTCACAGGGCACTAATGGAGAGACGTAATAAACTTATTTTGAAGGGTATTCCTCCATCAGCCTTCAATGAGGCCTTATCCAATGTGACAAAGCCAAGAATAAGATTGATGTGTCTTCACCTTCTTCCTTATCTTCATCTTTCAAAGTTATGGAAAAACCAAAAAGAGAAGTCTATCAGTGCCTTCGATTCCATCGGCACCATCCTGAAAAAAGGCTAAGTCTTTGATTCCTTTAGATCCCTTGGAACTGACCAACTCCTGTACTAAAACTTTTTTCCAGAAAGGACCTTTGAAATCAAGTTTATTGAATTGGACAATGCCTTCAGCACCTAGCATTTAGGTGGTGGAGCATTTTGATTTTTCAACGCCAATCTTTTCAGCGTAGACATCTCTGCCATTATCGACTGTTTTGACACTGAGTAAACACATTGATGAGTCATCCATTATGGATCTTTTGAGGACATCATATTCACCTTATATCGACCCTTTTGCAGGAAGGCTGCCTTAGCTCTTTCTGGAAAGGCCAAAATTGCCCTCCACCCTTTCTGTCTATTCCACCAAGAGCTTAACTGAAGATGATGTGGACAGGCTTGTGAATAAGATACTCTGGGTGAGAGGGTTGTTGGGTTCCTCTTTGGCCCCAGCCCTTTGGGTTTGGGAGGTGATTTTTTTCTTTACCCTTCCAGGTTTTCCTCCTCTGACTTCTTCCAAAACATTGGAGTTCTTGGCTCTAAACTGTTCAGCGCTGACTGCATCACTTCTGGAGATATCCTTATCTTTGGAACCAGTTCTTGCTCAGAGTTCTTCAGTCCTTTCAGATTCAGAAGCCTCACGGGGCCCAGTCTGTCCTGCCAGCTCGGGGGGGGCGGGAGGGGGGTGGATGAGTTGATACCTGTTTTTTTGGAACTGTTTCTGCACCTTGAGTCTTCAGCATGGAGCAGCTTGGCTCCAGCTTCAGTCTTGGAGGCTGTCCCCTCTGAGTGGGGAGTGACCATGGTTCAGAGGCAGGTTTTCTTGCTTCCAGGCTCCCTTCCATCTCTGGGGGATGGGTCCTGCTTTTGAGCCCATGGAGGTAACTCTTTCACAGTCAGACAGTCATCCCCTTTCACTTTGGAGCCAGTGTCCCTTTCCTCCTCATGCCCAGATAGTCATCCTACACTCCCACTGAGTCAGCGAGTGCCAAGACTGCAGGAGTCTCAGACAACAGTTCTCTCCTCTTCTGATGCCTATCCAGATCACCCCACTGAGGAGGTCCCCAAGAAGAAAAAGTGCAAGAGGAAGCACTTGGATTCCCCACAGGATTCAATCACCGAAGACACTGACTTTAAAGGTGAGGGATCCCCAAGGTCACCTCCTGATGATGTTTTCTTTGGAGACATTCTGAAAATATTGAAACAAAGAGGTGGCAAAGTCCCAAAATCCCTCTTCTGAGGAGTCCGTGTACCTGCAGGCTTTAGACACTCGACCTCTACCTCTTGGGTGACCCCATCCGCTGATGAGCTTATTCAGTTGATCTCTCAGCAGGTGTAGAAGGCTCCTGACACTATTGAACCTATCCCCAGGAGACCTGACAATATTCTGCCCACCGCTGAAGACAAACCATTCTGGGCCAGAGGATTAGCTGTTGATGCCATGGTCATGGCAGAAGCCACAAAGAAGGAACTGGCCGAAGAGTGTTCCGCTATCCATCCACCCGACAGAAAGTCTCGATCAGTGGATAGGTTTGGGAAGCGGATCTATGCTTCATCGACATTTGACTTAAGGTCCTTGAATTTCTTGGCACGCTTAACCAAACTTCAGTGGGATCAGGTCAAGGAGTTATTGGATACCCTCGCAGGAACCATTTCTGAGGACGTCCAACAAAAGGTGGCTTCCCAGTTGGCTACCCTGGAATCTGTGTCCAATTTGTCCATAAGGCTCATCGCTCATGCAGCCGAAGGGATCTTCAGAGCAGCGGGTTCAGGCGTTGCCATTAGGAGGTGACTTTGCGGAGCAATTTAAGTCTTCATTCATCAGTGCACAATTTGATGGATCATCCCTGTTTGGTCCAAAAGTTAAAAAACTTTGCCCAGATGTAAGAAAGATGGAAAGACTCTTTCTGCTGTGTGCATACATTTTTCTTCTCCTCAATGACCATTCTCTAGGAATCAGAGAAGCAGTGGAAAAATTTGGTTCAAAAAGTCTCAAGGGCCTTTTCAGGCCACATGTGAAGGTAGTTCCCCCATCCTTTTGTCCCATCACAACCCCAAGCCATAGTGACCATGGACGCCACCCAGATTGGGTGTAGGGGCATTATCTAGGCAAGACTCTCCAAGGCACTTGGTCCTCCACAGAGGCCAACTTGCATGTCAATGTACTGGAGCTAAGGGCAGTGCTTTTAGTGTTACAAGCATTTCAGACCGTTCTTCCTTCAGGAACAATTGCATTTCAAATGGACAATATATCAGTGGTTTGGTACATCACCAAACAAGGATGAACAAGACCGTACCCTCTTTGTTGAGAAGCTGTCAGAATGTGGCATTGGGTAATCACTTCCATCTATTTTCTGACAGCAACACACATTCTGGGAATAGTGGACAAACTAAGCAGATGTATTCTCCTGCTTCATGAGTGGTCTCTCAGTCCAAAATTGACAGAAAAAAAATTCTGTCAATGGGGGGGCTAGCCTTGCTGTGACCTGTTTGCCTCTCCCCTAAACAAGTGCAACAACTTCTTTGCCCTGATCCCACCTCCAGGGGAGTCACTGAGAGATGCCCTTCTCCACATTTGGTCTACAGACTGCTGTATGCCTTTCCCTCAGTTCCACTAATCCCAAAATTCCTACAGAAAGCAATCAGGTTGAAGAGTAAAGTAATCTTCATTGCACCTTATTGGCCTTGACATATATGGTTCCCCCTTTCTCTGGCTTTATCTGATTCAACAACTGTGGATTCTAGACCCAGCTCCAGACCTTCTGTCTCATCCAAAGGGATTAATCTATCCAAACATTGTGAACCTCAAGCTGACAGCTTGGTTTCTCCAATTTCATTAACAGCCAGGTATCCCTCACTCTCTTTCCCCATATGTCATGTACAGTTAACCTATGACAAGCCAGCTACCCATAAGCTCTATGCTAATAAATGGAGGAGGTTTAACTTTTGGGATCATGTTAACAATATTGACCCTTTTTCAGCACCCGTCAATGAAGTCCTCAATTTTTTAGCTTTACTTTTTAAAAGCAGGTGCTTCCCAGTCTTCTATAAGAATTCAATTAGCTGCTATTTCAGATTTTCATAATGGTTTTAAATAATCCTCTTTGGCTTCTCATAAGCTTTGCAATGCCTTCTTAAAATAAATCCTCTTGATAAAACCCCCTTGCAAAGATCCTACATCACCTTGGGATCTCAACTTAGTGCTACAAGCCATTGTGCAACCTCCTTTTAAACCTTCAGCTGAATGTGATCTGAAATTTTATCTTGGAAAACTATATTTTCATTGGCAATAACTTCAGCCAGAAGGATTTCAGGAATACAAGCTTCATCATGTAAACCTCCTTACCTGATTTTCCATAGATAGTTTCACTGAGAACCAGTCCTTTCTTCTTACCTAAGGCGGTGTCAGAGACCAATATCAGAATATTAATTTATTAGTATTTTTCTCAAATTTGCTAATAAAGGTAAATACTTGTTACATTTATTAGATGTTCACAGACAATTACATTTTTATCTACTCAGAACTAAGAGTTTAAGAAAATCCGGCCAACTGTTTGTCATTTTCATCTACAACACTTGGCCAACCAGTCAGCAAAGTGACGCTAACCAGATGGCTCAAACAATGTATTTTTTTTATCTACAATAAAAAAATTAATTTGCCTAGAATTTAAAGGTGAATTCTACAAGAGCTGTAGCTACGTCAGCAGTTTTTCAGTTTAGAGGTTCTATGAATGATATCTGCACAGCAGCAACTTGGGCTTCCCCCATACCTTTATTACTCATTACAAATTAGATTTGATCTCCAGGGGAAAAACGTCATTTGGTTCAGTAGTGCTCAGGACTGTCTTTCCTTGAGTTCGCCCAAGGTTAAAGGTAGCTGAGGACTCTGTATCATATGTTGAAGATAAAATGAAGGTTGACAACATTAGATAAAGAAGTTAGGTGCTCACCATAGCGTTCCATTTGTGTTGTCAGTTTTCATTTATCCTCAACTCCCCCTCCCATCTTCCCCTGGCCCTTGAAGTTTTTTGGTGGAACGGATAATGAACACATCACTTGTTATATTGTCCCAGATGTGGTCTCTGAAGGCTTTTGGAGTTTATTCTTTCTTTCTGTCTTTCAGCAAATTTGATCTGAGGTAACTAGGAGAGAGGCATTGTGAGTAAGGGTTAGGCTTGAGAGAACCAAACCCATATGTTAAGGATGAATGACAATGGACAACACAGATGGAACGTTATGGTGACTACATAACTTATTTTTATGATACATGGATTAATATTAGTTCTTGTCATTGCAGTATGAATCGCTGAATAAGGAAGTGAATCAAATGCCTTGGCTATATCCAAGTATATTTCTGTTGGTAAGCCCATCTTCTAAGCCAGTTCATTCTCCCACTAGCATTAATTTATATCCTACTTTATCTCCTTCTGTACTTCTCTCCTCTGTTCCTCATCCAAGCTTCTGATGTAATGCCATTGTCAAAAGTTTGTTGTAACCAATCTAAATGTGTTCCTTAGTGGCTCAGAAAACCATTCTCTTTTCATCCATTAACTCCCCCAGTATAGTATACTTCTTTCCTCCCATCTCATTTTCTTCGGCTTCTTCCTTTGCATGGAAACATTTTCCATTATTCCAAATCTTGTAACATTCTTCTTTTTTTCCTCCCACCTCCTGTTTTCCCAGTATAATGCCTTTCACACCCTCTGACCTAGACCTTTCTCCCTTTGTAATGACTGCCTATCTCCCTTTACCCTTTTCCCTTCTCATTCAACTTCACTTCACCCTTTCACAACACATTCCACATCTAGCACTGTACTTGCTGTGCATGTGTGCACTCGCGCGTGTGTTTGTTTACACATTAATATACACTTTAAACGTAGCAGTCCCCACCATCCTTTCCTACGTCTGCAGTTAGCTTTCCATTGTAAACATTCACCACCAATGTATTAAATTTCCTCTGTTTCTTCTATGTCATCTGCCAGCACACTTCAAGACAGAAGCAAGTCTTAACCAAATGTCCTGCTTGGTTTGCTGGTCTTTGTACAGAAACTGCTTACATCTAATTTTCTGCTTAACAGCCCTTAAATCTTCTCCACCACCTCTTTGTAATAAAGTTTCATTGTGTTCTTTATTCCCTTCCCATGTATTCGTACTGGACTCTAAAGTGGTCCCTCTGCCAGTGGTTGAATTAAATTGTTCTCCTCCCTTGTCCTGATTACTGCTGATTTCTTTCTATTCTGCCTCAGTCCTGACGATTTTTAGAACACACTAAAGTTTCCCAAACCATCATAAATCTTCCTGTGCATATTTTCCTTGCTTTACATGCAGTTGTTTACATTGCCCCTTCCTGAAACCTCTATACTGATCACCTACATTGGATTTTTTACATCACTGCCATAACTGATATGATTAGCAGTGACAAGAGGGAGAGTTCCTGTTGTCTCCCTGTATTTAGCATGGACAACATTGACATGAGTGTATGTTGCCCTTAAAATAGTGTTATGCAATATCTGAACTTCTTTCCTAAAATCTCTCCCCATTTCTTGCCCATCTGTGACCACAAAAAAGTTTTCCCACTTCAGCAAGACAGATGCCTTCACTATGTCAAAGAGCAGCACATGTTGCCTCATTCCTCCTTTCCAACTTTTCCATTCTTCTCAACAGATGTCTATTAGTATTCTGCTGAAGGCCCTTGAACCCCAGAGACCTTGTGATGCTCATCATGAGGGTCACTGCTACAGTAACCTAAGCTGTATTGGGTTGTATCCTGCTAAGGATATAATAGCTGGCCAGCTTTCAAGGCACCTTCCACTTATCCAAATCATTGGTCATCTCAGCTGACTAAAACTCAGGTTTGTGCACCAAGCTCTCAAGAGCTTTTCTGCCACCAAAGAGAGTGCTGTTCTCTGAGCTTTCAAGGATCAACAGTTGACTAATGATGCTCCGCAAGTGGGCAAATGAGTTCCCTTTGGGGGAAAATCTTCCACTTAACTTTTTCTGCCAGAAAACCTATCTCTTACTGTAAAATTTAATTAATGATTTTAGGAGAAAGTGTTTTTTTTATTTTTGTCATGACATTTTTTATACACTTTTAAAAATAAGTATTGCTCTTTTTCACTTTTTGTGGAATTGAGTTGTTTAAGCTAACATTAAACTATTTTTTCTATGATAAAAGTTGTCTTCTTTATACTTTGAGGCCTGGGTAAGTGTCCTCAAAGTGATTTTCACTGTGTTTTAATGGGTAAAAGGTTACTTTTTTTATAACTTACCTGTGTTACTGACCATTGCTGCCTATTTTCCCTGGGAATCAGACACATTTTGCAGCTTAGCCATGGAACAACCTACCAGTTCTCAGTCTTACAGTCTTACAGCCACAAAAAGAAGAAAATTCTTAAGCAGCCTTTGCCACCACAGCAGGCTGATAAATTTTCTCAGCCACAGATGGGTAACTCTGCTGTGGTTAAAGCTGGTTTCTAGCACCACTCATCTATTTCCTTAGGCCATCCTGCTGTAGTCCGTATAGCCTCCATGGATGGTGGATTAGACATGTTCTCTACAGCATTGGTGTGCCCTTTTTGGACAAGGGAGAGAGACACTTGTCAGTGTGGGAGAAGGGACAGAAAATGCCACTTTGCTTAGTCAGAAAGCTGTGCCCGTCCATAGGGAGGTTTTTGCCAGCAAAAGTCTGTTTCTTCAGAGATTTCCTGTCTAAAAGAAACAAAAACTTAAACAGTTGTCTCTCTTTATTTGTCTTGTATGGCTATTTCTGGTAAAAGAAAAATACATTTTCTGAAGAGGTTCCAGTCTGAACCTCAAAATGATTCTGCACAGATTATATGCTGTCTCCACAGAATTCAGATTCATATTCTGAAGAGTGTGTGGCTTCAGCCAGTACTTCTGAAGGATTCTCTTTCTCTGAAACTATTTCCATAATGCATTAGTTGTTTCATTGGGAAAACACTGATGCTTCTCCGTCCATCAGGAAGTGTTATGATTTCTTACAACCGGAATTTCCAGAACCTACTCCTATTCCTCCTGTTCTGTCTGGTTTGAGGATGTTTTTCTCAGAGCTTGCAATTTCCCCTGACAGTCAGCCTGCTGCCCCTAAAAAAGCAGATAGATTTATACAAAGTGCCTCAGTCTTAAATTGTTTTATACACTTATCACAGGTCTGACCCAGCAGCTATTGCTTTAATGAATCCAGCTGCTGGTAAACATTTGGTTAATACTAATCTCTCCCCTTTTGATAAGTCTGGGGAAAAAGCTGTATTTTTCTACAGTAATTGTGTTTATAACTCTCAGTTGCCAAGTTCATACTTTGAAGTTCATGCTTACCATTTGTGAAAATGAAAGGAATATTTTGGATTCTGTTTCCTGTTGTGAGGAGAAATCTATTTTGTGTAACTTTGTCTTTTCTGTGTGTCATCGATTACCATGGTAGTCTAGCAGCCCAGACATCCACACATACTATTGTATAAATACACTGTGCTCATTAGATAAATACCCACATGCCTGTATACACGGTGATGTTTGAGCATCTGGCTTGCTATGGTATTCAGTGGGTTGAACTTCAATCATGTTGGCTTTTGACAAATGCAATGTTTTAAGTTTTCATTTTGTTAATTTTACTCTTTTCACAATTGAATATTTTCCTTGATCCTTAGAATCAAATTTTTATTTGACTAGAACTTCAGTATTAGTATTAATCCCTTCTCCTGAATTCTCTTTCTGCATGCACACTCTCATTTTCTCCTTCATATTTTTTCTTCTTCTACAGCTGCTTTTTCACCTAGTTCACCCTGTTCCCCTGCCTTTTGTTGTCCTTCCTCATGTATGTTTTCATCCTCTCTCCGGCTTCTTCTTGTCCTCCTTTATGTATGTTTTCTTCCTTTTCCCCCTTCTTTTTTCATTATCTACTGTTTGCACTTAACAGCCATTCAAAAGTGTCCCTTTTTTATATACAGCCTGCATTCAGACGTGCACCCTTTTGCAGTATACCCCTTCTTTTCACTCTGTTTCCATTGTCCTTTGAGAAAAGTCCCCAGAAAAAAAAAACTTGATTTAAGCCTGCCAACATATCTTAATGTACCTCTATGATCAGCCACAAAATTAACACTTGGCAAGTGTTAATTTTTTGTTTTTACATTTCAAAACAATGTACAACCTCCCACCTCCATTCGATAAGTTTGTCATCTAATTTTCATAATATTATCAGTTTAACACAGATCCTGCTTGCATTTTTAACATCATCTTACAGCTCATCAATTCTAAACTGCAAAGTAACATTTTTTTAGCATTTAAGTTGCTACCAGAAAACAAATAATTGTTCCATGAATACATGTCCTTTTTGATGCATAGTTCCAGAAATTGTATTAGTCCATAAGTTTCAGATGCTGAGTCACAAAAAGTCTCTGTCCAAATATGTATAAAAGACTGAATTTCTTGAGCTTTAAAAAACAAAAACGTTACCAAATTGCCCCATACACGATATCCGTCTATTACAATGTCATTTTTTTGTTCTTATTCTCACAGTTGGTCTAAACAGTTTTACTTATAGTTTATTGCTACTCTCCTTTCTTGTCTGCTGTCACTACTGCATATGCCTTAGTTATCGTATTTTCTGTTGCCATAAAACCTGACCCCTTCTCAGTTTGTTGCTTCTTTCCTCTTTTATTTTCTGTCACTGCTGAATAAGTTTTTATTCAGCCATTCAAAAGTGTCCCTTTTTTATATACAGCCTGCATTCAGACGTGCACCCTTTTGCAGTATACCCCTTCTTTTCACTCTGTTTCCATTGCCCTTTGAGAAAAGTCCCCAGAAAAAAAAAACTTGATTTAAGCCTGCCAACATATCTTAATGTACCTCTATGATCAGCCACAAAATTAACACTTGGCAAGTGTTAATTTTTTGTTTTTACATTTCAAAACAATGTACAACCTCCCACCTCCATTCGATAAGTTTGTCATCTAATTTTCATAATATTATCAGTTTAACACAGATCCTGCTTGCATTTTTAACATCATCTTACAGCTCATCAATTCTAAACTGCAAAGTAACATTTTTTTAGCATTTAAGTTGCTACCAGAAAACAAATAATTGTTCCACGAATACATGTCCTTTTTGATGCATAGTTCCAGAAATTGTATTAGTCCATAAGTTTCAGATGCTGAGTCACAAAAAGTCTCTGTCCAAATATGTATAAAAGACTGAATTTCTTGAGCTTTAAAAAACAAAAATGTTACCAAATTGCCCCATACACGATATCCGTCTATTACAATGTCATTTTTTTGTTCTTATTCTCACAGTTGGTCTAAACAGTTTTACTTATAGTTTATTGCTACTCTCCTTTCTTGTCTGCTGTCACTACTGCATATGCCTTAGTTATCGCATTTTCTGTTGCCATAAAACCTGACCCCTTCTCAGTTTGTTGCTTCTTTCCTCTTTTATTTTCTGTCACTGCTGAATAAGTTTTTACTGCTGCATTCTCTGCTGCCTTTTTCATTTGCTTCCTTTTCCATACCCTTTGCACTTACAAAAAAGTTATCAGCCATTTCACCCCATGAAACAGCAGAACTGTCACCAGGCTCACCCTGCTCAAATATTTTTAATAGAAAATCATCTGTAAGTCCTTCTGACGCAAGTTCTGTTATCTGCACCACTTCCACAGACTAACTGACTTCTTTCTCTAAGGAGACAGCTAAACACTGCTCATCTATAACATCCACAACATAGGAATATTTGTTTACCTTCTGAAGCGCCATATCGAACAAAATTTTCTCTGAATTCTCACTTTCCACCTCCAAACTCTAAATAACTTTTCTCTTCTCCACCATGCTGCTTGTTTTCCTTAGGCTTCTTCCTTGCTGCTGCTGTAGGAGCTCTCCACCAGCATCTAGCAGCTCCAAAGTGTAGGGGGAAGTTCCCAACGCCCTAGTCAAATTTCTCCCAGTAGTAAAATTGCCACCTCAGGTCTTCACTGAAAAGAAGCTACTGGCCTAGTAGGACTAACCCAGTCAACAAAAGGATAAATAATGTACAATGGGCTGTCCATAAAGGATGCTCCCTCACTTCCATAAGACACATTCTGTCCAAGCAGCCTTGCCCCCTGCCCCTTGTGGCACAAGGAGTTATTTTCCACTCTCCACTAAGGAAATTGCTCTTCCCTTTGTGTCCCAAAGTATGCACAAACTCTTCCCACCCACAGAAGGGGCGAGTGGGTCATGCCCCTTCACTTCTCTCCCTTCTTGCTTGACTCCTCTGGTAATGAGATCATTAATCGAACCCCAGTTGCCTAGATTGCAGTCAAGGCTCCAGCCATCTATACAAAGCCAGGCACAAATTGCAGCTAAAGCCATTGCCTATCCCATTTTCATCCTTATAAATAGAACTATTACAGAGAGCACAATCCCTTCCATATGGAAAGTCTCCCACATCATCCCTCTACATAAAGTTGGTCATCCACTGACCTTTCCAACTTTCGCTCAATTGCCCTACTCTCTCCAATAGGCAAAGTAATGGAAAAATACATCCACCAACAACTCCTTGACCACCTTCTCCATAATAATTTACTTGCTAACTGCCAACACGGTTTTAGACCATTCCATAGCACAACAACCTCCCTGCTATCCTTTTGTGAATGTATAAATAAAGATCGTAACATTAACTCTCTTTCCTCTGCAATATTTATCGACCTTTCAAAAGCCTTCGATATGGTTAATCATCACCTGCTTATTGATGTACTAAAAGCCCACTCACTCAACCCACAAGCACTACTTTGGTTTAAATCTTATTTAGAAAGCAGACAGCAAGCTGCACTCTGTGACAGTAATCTTTCCATACCCCTGCCTGTGAACATTGGAGTACCCCAAGGCTGTATTCTAGGCTCTCTTCTCTTTTTAATATTTATTAATGATCTAAATACCAAAATTTCTCAAGCCACCTGCATTCAGTATGCAGATGACTCAACTTTAATATGTTCAGCCAAGTCCATAACCTCACTCCAGACCCTTACCCAGTCAGTATTTAACACTGTAGAAAATTGGTTTATGCAACACTACCTCCTCCTGAACCCTAAAAAAACTAAATTACTGCTCTTTACTCCTACTCAAAAGTCAACACAAATTCACTTCACAATAACTTCCAATAATGGAACTAGCATTTTCCCTGACACTACAACCCGTCTCCTGGGAATAACAATTGACAACAACATTAGCTACGATGAACATATCAATACTACCATAAAATCTGTTAACAAAAAACTAGGCTCCCTTTATAGAATCAAGCCTTTCCTTACCCAAACATCTAGAGCCACTATTGCTCAAACCCACCTGATCTCTACCCTATTCTATGCTTCTGCCATATATACCAATCTATCTAAAAACAACCTGAACAAACTAGCAACCAGCTATAACAACATAGCCAGATTCGCCACTGGCACCCCCCATCGAACTCACCACTGTATCAACCTCAAACAACTGGGATGGTTAGAACTACAAAGCCATCTACTTTGTCAACAACTTATCACCCAAAAGATCCTCTACCACCCTAATAATACCCCAATACTCACTAATCTGATTACTCCCTACAAAAATCTGGCTACATTACGCTCAGCTAACAGGCTTCTAGTTTCCACAATTAAATCCAACAACAAAGCTGGGGCCTCACTTTTCACCAAATTAGTGGGAAAAATGTGGAACCAGCTTCCAAGAGAAGTCTCAACTCGTGCATCCTCAATGCTTTTTAAAAAAACATCTCAAAGCACATCTTAAAATACATTGACTTTGTCCCTGCCCTAACCCTGACCGATACCTCAGTGCCCCATCTTCCACTCCCTTTACTTCTCTACTCTACTGCTCTATGCTGATTACCTGTAATAACAAGTAAGCTAACCTCAGTGTAGAATCCAAAAAAAAAAAAAATTATTTTTACCAATCTCCATACTGTTTCCTCTATATTTATTTCTCTCTTTTTTTCTCTCATATGTTGCCTGTTCTCAGTATTTTTATTAGCTTAATCCTACTATAAGACTATACTAGCCTCTCTCATGTACAGTCTGAATAATGTATTATAACTCTTGTTACTATTGTATATAATGTATTATTTGATGTTAAGTTGTCTATCTCGCCTTCATTCTTGCTGGTTGGGTTCGGAGCCGATCCTCGGCTCCGACTCGGCCATCTTCTAAAGCTCGAGAGCTATTTACTAGCTCGAGGCCTCCCCATATCCCACAATGCCTGGCGCTAGATCCCCAGATCTTGTTTGCCGCTTCTGCTACGAGGTTGCTTTTGCTGGCTCAGGTCGTATTTTTGTCTTTTGATAGATTTTGTATAAAAATTTTTCATATAAATAGTTAGCGCTTAGTTCTTATTATAGTAGTTTAGTACATTTTGTCTCTGTATAGTTTTAGATCTAGCCCATCCCCTTAGAAAACTTGTTTTTACTGTTAGAGAGTCCCCCCCCCCACCTCTTTTTCTCTCTTCAAGGTAGCCGTTTTAGTTAGAGGCTAACCCTTGTTCTCTAAAATACCTTTTGTAGTGTTTTCAGGTAGAAATAGTTGTAGTACTTTACTTTTTATAGTATATATATATATATATATATATATATATATATAATATGTATATCATAGTTATATTGTGTGTGTGTGTTGTTAAGGTGTGGTAACTGTTTTTTTTTGTGTGTACGGTTCTTTATACTTGTTACCTACTGTTGGTCTTTCTTTTTTTTTTTTTTTTTTTTCTGTGATTTTTCTTTTTACAGGATGTCCAAAGATACTAAGGTATCGGGATTCAAGAAGTGTGACTCATGCTGTCTCTGACGGATGGTCACACTTCTTATGTCTACTGCTTGGGTGCCCTACACCTGCAGGACTCTTGTTTGGTGTGTCACACCTTTAGTCCAAGAGTCCTGCAGGAGTGTAGGAATAAGTTAATCCTTAGAGGATTACTAAAACCTGAAGTGTCACCTGCTAAGACTCAGCCAGGGAAACCCTCCAAGCCATCGAAGCCGTCGGCTCCCAGCTCGGAGCCGTCATCGGGTGTGGCATCTGCTTCGACTTTGGTTCCGGCCGGAACCGAAGTACCTGCCTTTCAGTCGGCTCCGATCCTGGTGTCGGAACCTTCAGGGAGCCGAAAGCTTTCTAGGTCCCCATCCCTAGAGTTGATTTGCTCGACTCCAGGGTCACCTCTGTTACAGTCGGAGCAAAGTCACCGATCTCCCTCTTCTCGGTCTTCGAGACTGTCTGACCATGACTTGGAGAGAGTGGTAAGCAGACTTCTGAAATCGTAGGCCCTGGCTAAAATGCTATCCAGCCCCCCTCATCAGGGTTCGGCTCTGCCCGTCTCTACAGTAGTTCCTCCTTCGACTCACCCCTTGAGTTCGGAGCCGGAGCTGGTTGGGGTTCGGATTGTGGAACCGTCGGCGCCAATACCTACCCTTTCGGTTCCTTCGGCTCCGATCACTTCCATGGCGCCGTCCTTGGAGGGATCTGGATGCCGAGACTCCCTCATCGGTTCCAAGGGGGCGAGTGGCATTGGACCCTTGTCCGACCCCGTTCTCCCTCTCAGAGCTTCGGCGCAGGTGAGCTCAGCTCCTACATTGGCCTCGGAGCCATCCCTCTCGGTGCCGGGGAGGGTTCCAGTCTCTTTGGAGCCTGAGCCTTCTTCTCTGCCGGGAAGGGGTGCCTTCGAGGTCATGAGGAGTGTGCTGGCCCCTCAGTCAGCCCCACGATCAGCCTCTTCGGCTCCTCCTTCCATGGTGCCTGCGTCTGCCTCTGCCCCTCCTCCAGACCCCAAGCGAGGAGAACAAGCCCTCCAGGTCACCCCAGTGGGCGCATCCTCCTCTTCAGAGGCCTCCCCTGATCATTCAGAGGAGCCCCCTCGAAAGAGGAAATGTAAGAGGAAGCATGTTGACTCCCCTGAATCTGTCACTTCGGATACCGACTTAGAGGATTCAGAAGGGTCCCCCGAGGTCCCCCTCTGAAGATGTCTCCTTCTCAGACATCCTTGAGATGCTTAGGCAGAGGGAGAACTGGACTACCCTTAACCCTTCTGAGGATGAGTCTGTATATCTGGACGCATTTGGTTCTCACCCCTCCACCTCCTGGGTGTCTCCGCCTTTCGATCCACTGATGGCAGTGGTGGCTTGAAAGGCATGGTCAGCACCAGACACAGTGGAACCAACTCCCCGAAGGCCCACGAAATTCATCACAGCACCACAAGACAAGCAATTTTTGACAAAGGGTGTCCTTGTTGATGCTATGGTGGTAGCAGCGGCCACGAAAAAGGAGGTGGCTGAGACTTCTTTGTCTGTCCATCCCCCTAATAAGGAGTCTTGGACGATGGACAGGTACGGGAAGCAGATGTTTTCCTCAGCGACCTTTTCCATGCGGTCGCTGAACTATTTCTGCCATTTTACACGCTTTCAAAGGGATCTCCTTAAGGAGCTAGGAGATACCCTTCAAGATCCATCAGCTGCGGGGGCCCAGGATAAGATTACCTCCCAGATGGCGACTCTTAATTTGATAGTGAACTCCTCCATGCGGCTCATTTCTTATGCGGCCGATGGGGTGAGTAGTGCCGCAGGCACAGGTGTGGCCTTGAGAAGGCACACTTGGATGCAGTTATGTAACTTTGCGGACCCCTTTAAGGCATCTTTCACCAATACCCCTTTTGATGGTTCTGCTCTTTTTGGACCACAGGTGAAGGATACCCTTACCAGGTGTGAGCAGGAAGGCAAGACTCTCTCTGCTGTGGGAGTCCGTTTTTCCACTCCTTCTAGACCATACCCCAAAGGTCAGAAAAGTGGCAAAATGTGGTTCGGGAAACCCCAGGGAGCCGTGTCTGACACACGTGATGAGTTTTCCTCCAGGGGCAGAGGAGGAAACAGCAATAGATGCTGCCCTCGAGGCAGAGGGGGCCCGCAAAATCAGGGCAGCAGAGATTCCTTCTCTGACAAGCCCTTCCAGCATCCCTGAGGGGCTGCCCACCTTCGGAAGCAGTTGGGGGGAGATTATCACTGTACCCAAAAGCCTGGCAAGACATAACTCAAGACAGATGGGTACAGTCTATCATATCTGGAGGTTACAGAATTTCCTTCGTTCATACACCCTTAAGGTCAAACAAATCCCTTACAGATGTTCCACCCAGTCTAAGGGAACAAGCAGTCCAAGAGATCTCAAAACTGCTACAAAAAAGAGCCATCCAACGAGTCCCAGCAGACAAGCAAGGATCCGGAATTTACTCAAGGTTCTTTTTGGTACCAAAAAAGACAGGGGACTGGAGACCTATTTTGGATCTCAGCAGTCTAAACAGGTCTGTACAAAGAACGAAGTTCCAGATGGTCACGCTTCAGTCCATTCTACCCTTTTTGGGTAAGGACAATTGGATGTGCTCCATAGCTCTTCAAGATGTGTACTACCATATCAAAATGGACAGGCACTCCAGAAGATTCGTCTGCTTCCGGCTGGGAGAGACCGTCATCATCAGTTCCGAGCTCTGCCCTTTGGTCTCACCACAACCCCCGGGGTGTTCACCAAATGTATGGCAGTAGTTACCTCTCACCTGAGATGGCAAGGATTCCAGGTGTTTCCCTATCTAGACGACTGGCTCCTTACTGCTACCACCAGACATCAGCTGCTACGAGCCAGGGAACTACACCATCCACACTTGCTCCAAGCTAGGTATCACAATAAATTTCGAAAAGTCTGCATTGTCGCCTTGTCAGTCTATAACCTTTATAGGCGCAAGTTTAAGTACAAAAGACATGTCAGCGAGACTTCCGTTACACAGAGTATTAGATATTCGCCGACATGTACAGGTGTTATTAGGATGCAAGAAAATTCAGGCCAGATTCATCCTAAAGACATTGGGCCTCATGGCAGCAGCGATCATACTACTCCCCCTGGCTCGTTTTCATATGAGGATTCTTCAATAGTTGCTTTTCACCCAATGGTCATTTCTACAACTTCCAATGTCTCACATGATTACACAGACATGCAAAGACCAGCTTGCTTGGTGGATGGTTTCCCCGTCAGTACCCCAGGGCAGACCATTTGTTCTTCCTCCTCCAGTAGCCACGGTGACCACGGATGCCTCCCTGATCGGGTGGGGGGGGGCACTTTCAGGGCAGAACAGTCCAAGGCACATGGCAACCCCACGAGTACCATCTGCATATCAATGTCTTGGAGATGAGAGCTGTGCTTTTAGCGTTGCAAACTCTTCAGAACTCTCTTCCCACTGGGACCATAGCAATTCAGACAGACAATATGTCGGTAGTGTGGTACATCAACAAGCAGGGCGGAACCAAGTCCTACCCCCTATGTCGAGAAGCACTCAGACTCTGGCAATGGGCGATCTCTTCCCAGCGTTTTCTGATAGCAACGCGCATTCCTGGGAAGTCCAGCGTTATAGCGGACAGGCTGAGCAGAGCAATTCTCATGCCTCACGAGTGGTCTCTCAGTCAGACAGTGGCAGACCAAATCTTCCGCAGATGGGGTCAGCCTTGCTGCAGCCTTTTCGCCACCCCCTTCAACAGCAAGTGCAACAGTTTCTTTTCTCTCCTTCCTCTTCCCAGATACCCTCCCAGAGACGCTCTAATCCACAGTTGGCCACAGGGACTTCTTTATGCATTCCCTCTATTTCCCCTGATTCCCAAACTAATACAAAAAGCTACCACGCTGGGATGTAAGATGATCCTCATTGCCCCCTCCTGGCCTTGACACATTTGGTTTCTGTTCCTGCATCATCACCTCCTGGAGCAGCCCTGGACCCAGTACCAGACCTCCTGATCCATCAGTCGGGCGGGCTGCACCAATCCCTGCAATCTCTCAACCTCACTGCTTGGTTGCTCCACTTCCAACCTTAGCCAGGCTTCCGGACATTTCCTTATCGGTGCGTGAAATCATCTTATCTTCGCACAAATCTACCACCAGAAAAACTTATGCTAGTAAGTGGAAACGTTTCTCTTGCTGGGCAGAGTCTAAAAACATAGATCCCTTTTCTGCCCCGGTCCACCACGTTTTAGATTTCTTAGCGGAACTTTTTCAGGCTGGGTCCTCTTCTGCCACCATTAGAGTTCAGTTAGCCGCAATTTCAAATTTTCATACAGGCCTTTCTGAAACTAGTATCATATCTCATAAACTTTGCAAAGCTTTTCTCAAAGGGACTACTTTGCTCAGGCCCCCAGTAAGAGATCCCCTGCCTCCGTGGGATCTTAATTTGATTTTAGCTTCCCTAATATTGCCCCCCTTTGAACCCGCAGCTTCATGTTCCTTAAAGTTTCCTTCTTGGAAAACCCTCTTTCTTGTGGCAATTACCTCAGCCAGAAGAGTTTCCGAACTCCAGGCCCTTTGTGTTCGCCCTCCTTATTTAGTTTTCCATAATGACAGGGTTTCACTCAGGACTAATCCCTCCTTCCTTCCTAAGGTACCTTCTGAGAGTAATCTGAATCAGTCCATTGATCTTCCGGTCTTCTTGCCAAATTATTCCAACAAAGCTGAACATAAATTACATCAGTTGGATGTTCATAGACAGTTACGTTTCTACTTGCATAGGACTAAACAAATTAGAAAATCAGATCAGCTCTTCCTGTCCTATGCTGAAGGTAAACAAGGTCTACCAGTGTCTAAAGTAACTCTATCTAGGTGGTTGACTTCTATTATTACTTTAATTTATCAATTGAGGAACAAACAGCTCCCTGCTAAACTAAAAGGCCACTCTACTAGGGCTTTAGCTACTTCTGTAGCTTTTCAGGCAAGATTACCAATGGAAGCCATTTGTGCGGCAGCTACATTGGCCACTCCCCATACATTTATTTCTCATTATAAGTTGGATGTGGCCTCTAGGAGCAGAGCTGATTTTAGTTCCACTGTGCTGAAGAGTGAGCAGCAAGAATGAAGGCGAGATAGACAACTTAACAGTAAGAAGTTATGTACCTACCAAAACGTTCCATGTTAGTTGTCTTCTTCTCGCCTTCTTTCTTGCGTCCCACCCTCCATCCCCCTATCCTAATAGACCGAGAAGAGTTGCCCTCTGAGTTCCTTTTAGCTGGCTGGGTCTTATCTGGTTTGTTCCCTCAACCTTTTAGCTCTGTAGCTAAACATATGATGTTAGGACAGGTGTCCTTATATTTGTCTGTAGTTAGGTCTACCAAACAAGATCTGGGGATCTAGCGCCAGGCATTGTGGGATATGGGGAGGCCTCGAGCCAGTAAATAGCTCTCGAGCTTTAGAAGATGGCCGAGTCAGAGCCGAGGAACCCAACCAGCAAGAAAGAAGGCGAGAAGACGACAACTAACATGGAATGTTATGGTAGGTACATAACTTCTTATTACTGCCTATGCTTGGAGCTTTTCTCCCCGGGCCTCTACTGAAAATGGACATTTATCCAGTTAGACTAGCCCGGTCAACAAATGTAAAATAAAATAAATAAATAAAATATTTACAATGTTAGAGGAGAAAGGCAAGACCTCACACACTGTCAAATGGCATTTTCTTCCCCCTATACCTTGGCACTCCTGGAAATATTGTTCAAAAGCCTGGTATTGTTACATTAGTAAGAGGAAACAAAAGCAGTATAAGTATTTCAGGCAGTCTGGAAAAACAAAGATAGTCCTAAAAGGGTAAAAGTTATCCCAAACAGAGACATGGGCTAGGAGGCAGATCTTCCCTACCAAACATAATGACACTTATCAGATGTAGCTGTACCCCCCATTCCTTCCATTGCTCATGATTAGGATCACTGTTGCAGTAGCCTTTGCTATATTGGTTATATTTTGCTAAGGATATAACAGCCAGACAGCTTCCAAAGCTTCATCGCATCTTCAGCATGCCCAAAACCATTAGTCAAACCGCCTTTACCACTACAGCAGGCTGTTGGTGAGCCTTAGCCAGAGATGGGTGACTCTGTTGTAGCCATTTCTGTTTCCTCAGACCATTCATCTCTTTCCTTGGCTCCCTCTGGTACAGTCCCCACAGCCACCGTGTATGGAGGGGGGAGGGATACATCCTCTGCAGCTATGGAGTGCCCTTGGCATGCAAGGGGGAGGCAGTATTGTTGGTTTTGGAAGAGGGGACAGAGAATACTCTGCTTGGCAAGAATGCTGTATTTGCCCCAGGGAGATTTTTTTCCTGGCAAAAGTGGGTCTACTTCTTCAGAAATTTCTGTCAAAAAGAAGCTAAAACGTAGACATATTTTTTTTCTCATTTACTTGGACAGGAGTGGTTTACTGCTCTTGGATTAAGGTTTAGTTCAGTTTCTTGACCCTTCTAGTTTAGCTGTTTCTGGTAAAAGATAGAGTCTTCATCTTCTGAAAAGGTTCACGTTTTTGAACCACAAATTGAGTTTGAAGGGACAGATTCTATTTTGTCTTTGGTATTATGTCAAAAGTATTTTATGTTTATTACAACTGAATTTTCCAGAATCTACTCCAGTAAGATGTTTTGTAATAGCCTGCAACTTATCTTACAGCCAGCCTGATGGTCCCAAAAAAGCAACTAGATTGTATGTGGTTCCTAAATCTTGTAAGTTTTTATACAGTTTATCCTAGATCAGACCCAGCAGCTATTGCATTAGTGAACCAACCACTGCCAAACTTCTGGTTAATACCAATCCCTCTCCTCCTGATTTGGACAAGAAAGCTTTTGATAGTTTTTGGGGGAAGTGTATCCTTCTGTGACCCTTATTTTTAGAATTCTCAGCTGTCAAGTTCATGCTTGCCTTTTTTGACAACATGAGAAATATTATGAAATCTGTTACCTCTACCGAGGAATAAAATGTTTGTGTAACTTGATTACTTCTGTGTCTCAAGTGGCTACTCCTTGTTTTGAAATGTGCTTTTGATTCTGCTGATGCCACTTCCAGGACTGCTGTCACTGGGCCTGTTATGATGAGGTTTGCTTGGTTGTGTTTTCAAAACCTTCCAAAAAATGTCAAAGCTGAAATTTTGAATTCTCCCTTGGATTGATAGTTTTTGGACCATCTGCTGAAGACATCCTTAAAAGTTATGATGAGAGAGGCAAGCTGATTTAAAGAATATCTCAGATTATTCAGCCTTCCTTTTCTAAGTTTGCCAAGGGATGTAATGCTACCCCTACAATCTACTTTAAAAAGCAGAATAAAAAATGTGGAAAGCAGCTGATAAGTAAACATTTAAAAAGCAATGACAGGGAGGTTCCAAAAAAAGAGAAGAACCCCCTCAGAACAAAGGTCAGTCTAATATAATAAGCCTGAATGACCATCTACAATACTCTCTTCCCCCTACTCACCGTGGCAGAACCTTAATCCTTCCTGAAAGTCTGAACCTTAATTTCTCTCTTTGGCGACATATAGTTTGACAGATGGATTCTGAAAGTAATTCATCAAGGTTACAGATGGCAGTCAGAATTTCTCCTCCCTTTTCAAGGGATGCAGCCTCTTCTGCCAGAATAAACTCTTTTATATGTTGTCATTTAGCATCTGCTATCTAGGATGTGATAGAAGTGATCCCTTCTCAGTTAGGAGAAGGGTTTTATTCAAGAATGTTTTTAGTGCCAAAGAAAGAAGATTATTGGAGACCAGTTCTGGATCTTTCTTTTCTGAACCTGTTTGAGATAGTGCCCAAGTTCAAAATGTTATTCCTTCAGAACTTGTTACACCTTATTCTCCACTTCAGTTCTCTGGTGACCTTAGATTTCAAAGACACATATCATCACATTTCTATATATCTAGATTTCAGACATTTCTTAAGGTTTTCTATGCCTTGATCACATTCTCATTTTTTTGCATTACCATCAGGTCTATCCACTGCTACAAGTTTATTCACAAAGGGTCTGTCCTCTGTGATAGCATAGTGCAGACTGCAAAGTTTTCACATTTTTCCTTATTTAGACCACTTGCTTATCATTAAAATTAGTTTTTTAGTGTGAGGAATCTCTCCGCTAGGTGAGGGATCTCCTACACAGACTGGGGTTCCAGGAGAACATACAAAAGTCTTGTTTTACTCTTAGACTGGATTGTTTACTTGGAGTGCTTCCTACATTCCTCAGTTCAAAGAACTTTTCTTCCATAGGAAAAAGTAGATCTATTATTTTGTTTTTCCACTCAGACTACTGCCACAGTCAGAGAATTTCTCTGGATTCTGAGTCTTATGGCATTTATGATTCCTATTGTAAGACTCCATACGAGAAAAATCCAGTGGCACCTAAAATTTGTATGGCCCTAATGTCAACATCCCCTGACATTCCAGATTCCAATTTGGGATTTTGTGAAAAGGGAGATTTTTTGGAGACACTGTATCTATCAGAATCCATGTCTCACATTCTCTCCCAGCTCCAGCATAGTTTGTAACAAGAGACACTTTAGATTTTGCTTGGAGGGCATTGTCTATGGGGTTAAAAGGGCAGGGTCTTTGGGAAAGAAAAGACAGAACAAAGCATGCAAACAAAGAGATGGTACTTATAAATGCTCTCAACTCTTTGTCATCTATGATCCCCAAGACTCTACGTGTGTTTACAGACAACACCACAGTAATGTGTTGCATAAACAGGATCTTACTCTCTGTGCAGACTAACTGTGGAAACCTGGGATATAGCTTTTCAGCAAAATCTCACTCTGTAGACATCCTACATACCATCAGAACAAACCTGTGTGGCAGACAAGTTGAGCCAGGACCAGGACAGACCCTTATGAATAGAAATTGAATCGGGGAGGGGGACCTTCTAAGAAATTAATCCACCTGAGGGGAACACCTCAAATAGATTTTTTTTGCATCCTCTAACAGCAATTATTTAGCAAAATTCTGCTCTGGGACTCTATGCAAAAAGACCTGGAAGACAGATGATTTTTCTTTTCATTGCACAGGAATGTTTCTGTATGCTTTTCCTCCCTTTCCACTGAAAATTCAGAAGGACTCTCCAAAGATCATCATGACAACTCCCGTATGCTCCAGGCAACAGTGGCTCTCCCTTCTTTTTAAAAAAGACAGAGGCAATTAACACAAGTTTCCTCACAGACTGGACCTACTCATACAAGACAGGGAATGTTTGATGCATTCTGACCATAAACAACTGCAGTTGACTCCCTGGATGATAGAATTTTAATACCCTTTTGTCATTTGTTTCTGAGAATGTGTAGCAGGTATTAAAGGAGACAAGAACACATACTACTAGAAAATCATATATTAGTGAAGGAAAGAGGTTTTCTAGTTGGTACCAGGAAAGGAACGAGCACCCATTCAGGGCTAGTGTTTCTCTGGTTATGCATTATTTATGTGAGTTGCTGTACATCTGGTCTGTCATACTTCTCCTTCAAAGTTCATTTGTCAGCCATTTTGGCATGTCTGCCCTTAGATCCCCCCTTCAATGCAGTCTTAAGTGAAAATGTTTTTTGAAAGGGGTGTTGTATATCAAGTATCCTAGAAAACAAATGGCTTCTCCTTGGTATCTTAATTTTCTGTTGGAAAAACTGTTGTTCCATTTGAACCAGGTGATCTGGCTGACTTGAGGTTCTTAACATGAAAAGTGTTGCTCATTATTCTGACCTCTGCAAGAAGAGTATCTGAGCTGCAGACTTTTATGGTGGGTAAACCCAGTCTCATTTTTCACAAAGACAGGGTTTCCTCAAGAACTAATACTTCATTTATGCCTAAAATGGTATCTGAGATTACTTTGAGCCAAGTTAATTATCTCCCTGTCTTCTTTCCAAAATGTAAAAATGAGTGAGAAAGGATACTTCATACCTGGGATATCCACGGACCACTCGAGTACTATCTTAACAAAACTAAATATTTCACAAATTCTGATTATCTGTTAATTTCTTGTGAAGGTGAAAAAGGGACAACCTGTGTCAAAACAGATGGTTTTCAAGTGGTTGTCTCACGCAATTACCTTTTGATATACCCACCAAAACAAGACACTTCCAGGCAGGGTCAGTGCTCATTTTACCAGGGCCTTTTCTTCATCTGTGGCTTTTTTGAAAAGGGTTGGATTCTAGAAGCATTCTAGAAACAGCAACATGGTCCTCTGTGCACACTATAATCTAGATTCCTTCAAGTGTAGGACAGGCTTTGCTAGTATATCTTGGCAGGGGCTCCTGGACCCTTTTGCTTCCTTCTAGTCAGTCTAAGCTATGGTAATCTACCCATATAGCTAAGGCTACTTGCAGCAGTGTTCCTAATGATGAGCAGAGTACAGTTGTGCAAGTAAACTTACCATAACAGTAGATGACTTGAATGTTCACTGCTGCAGTAGCTACGGCCTCCCTCCACCCCATGTTTTTTTTTTTTTTGCCAGGGTGAGGACCTTTTTTATTTTTATTTTCCCAGCATTGCCCATTTTAAGGCTTTAGCATGAAAGCTCTGAAGGGCTTGGCGGCTAAACCTGTCTTTATAGTCAGCTCACCTTGAGTTGACTAATATTTTGGGTGTGTGGAAGGTGCCCTGAAGCTTTGAAAGCTGGCTGGCTGTTATATTCTTAACCATGATCACTTGAGCATTTACTGTTAAATTTACTTACACAACCGTACTTTTTCCCCCTTGGGTACCTTTTGTTGAAAGTTTTCATTTTTCCAATAATATTGGTTACTACTGAAGTTGGGTAAGAAGGTGAAAGAAATAACAGGCACTGACTGCACCAGGTAGTTACCTCTCTTCCTTGTCATGTTCTCTTTCAAAGAATCAATCTATGCTCCACCAACTGACAAACATTTGTAGGACTGCAAGGCAATTGAACCTGTTCCAGCACCAGAACAAAGTTTGTATTTCTATTTTAGACTGTTTCATTGCACCCAAGAAGGAGAATCAGTGGAGACCTGTTGTAGGCCTCTCCATCATGAACAAGTAACTAGCAGTAAAATAATTCAGGAAACTTGCTCTGCAGTCTTATTCCGTTGTTGATGATGGAAGCTTTCATGATCATTTTGGATACGAAGGATACTTATGTGTACATTCCTGTTTACAAGGTGGAGAAGTAATAGCATAAGTTAAGAGCTGGAATATCCCATTATTATTTCACTTGCTTATTTAATTTCTCCAAATCTTTTGGGTTTCTAATACCATGATGGGAATAGACCCCATTCCTAAGTCAAAGTACAATTAAAGTTCATGAAATTAGTATTGCTTCAATCTTTGATGTCAGCCAGAAGTGCTCTTTGCAGCACCTGCAGTGTGCCCAGTAATGACTCCTCTTGCAATTCTTACAGCGTTACAAGTATTGGTTTTGTTTGTGTCTTTCGGCTTTTCCCGGTTAGGGGTTACCACAGCGGAACTCCGGTCCGCTAATGATTGGCAGTAGATTTTTACGTGCTGGCTTGCCAGGCCTAATGCACAACCTTCATCGAAGGAATGCCCATTCGCGCATGTCGACACACAGAAGACGCTCTGAGAATCGAATGGGCAACGTCTAACTGTGAGGCGACAATGCTACCGCAGCACCACCACCGCAGTATGTTACAAGTATTGGTAATGTATCCAAATATGATTGTAGATTCATTTTTATAAGACCCATTCCTCTTCCTACTATTGGGACTTACTGGGTATCTTTCTTCCACATTGCTCTCATTTCTGCCTGCAAATCCTGATATTTTACGACTTTGTGTCTCTCTCAATGCAAGACATTGTAGTCGTTGGGTGTGGCGATTTCTGTGACCAGTGGTACTTTTGTCTTCTTTTCATGGGCCACTATATCCAGTTTTCTAGCATCTGTCTTTTGAACTGTTGGTAATGGATGATCCCACGTGATGTAAACTTCATCATATTCTATGATGCTTTGCGGCTCATGTTTCCAGTGTTTTTCAGCCACTTCAATACCATAATGTTTGCACAATCCCCAGTGCAACAATTGTGCCACATTACTATAACTTTCAGTATACAGTCCTTCTGCCATTAGTATGTCACAACCAGCAACGAGGTGTGCGACTGTTTCCAATTCGGTTTTACAAAACCTACATTTGTCTGTTTCTCCCACATGTTTAATGGGCTTTGTAAACCAGTGTGTACGCAGCCCAATATCTTGAGCCACCAATATTAACCGTTCATCTGTTGGTTTGAATTTGCCTCTCCTTAACTGTTCCTGCATTCGTTCCTGATCAACATGAGGTTCTTCCAGACGTTTTCTATACTTGCAACTATATTTATGCATTTTCCACATTTCTTGCCTTCTCATCTGGTCCTTCACCTTATATTCTTTGTTTTGTTTTTGGCACATTCAGTTTCTGCCTGATTTCTGTCTACTTCTGTTTTGATTTCCATTCCTGGTTGACACAGATATGCTTCTGCTAGATTAAGCAGAAACATCATCTTGGGTTTAATCTCCTCATGTTTCGAAACTTTCACTACGTTTGGGTCTTGTGAGTTCAGCAGATGTGTGGAGTCCCAGGATTGCATATCTATACATGTAATCAATTTCAAGGAGGCCCATCCCTCCTTTGGAATGGGGAATATATAATCTTGGTATGCACTGATTTTTATAAATCATCCTGTTTTCCTATCTAATCTGTCCAACACGTTTTGGGGCCAGTCAATCATTCCAAAACTGTACGTTAGGACAGGAAGAGCAAATTGGTTTATAGCTTGGATTTTGTTCCTAGATGTCAGTGCTGTTTTCAGGATTAATTTAAGTCTCCTAAAGTATTCCTTACTAAGTTTTATATGCATTTGTTCATGTTTTATTGTTGAGCCTTCATCAATTTCCAAATATTTGTACACTCCCCCTTGCTCAAGTTCTTTTATATCGCATTCTTGTCCCAAACTGATGATGTTCTACCTCACTTTCATTCTTTACTGGTTGAGTTCGGAACCAATCATCGGTTCCGACTTGGCCAAATACAAAAGCTCGAGGTCTTCCACTGGCTTGTGTCTGTATCCCTATCCCATCATGCCCTAGGAGAGTTCCCCAGATCTCGTTTGCTGCTAACAAGATCGTGTGTTCTCCATTTTGGCTCTGGCTAAGTCTATATTTTTTCTTCAAAATAGCTTGAAATAATTTTTTTTATAGTATTTAGCTTAGTTCGTTTTGTGGTTGGTTGTTGCGATTGCCTGTCATTTTTCTTCTTTAGGCCAGTTTATCTCTCCCCATCCCTTTCTTTTCCCTTTTAAATAGGCTCATTTAAGTTAGAGAGCCTTTAAAAAAGTTCATATATATATATATATATATATATATATATATATATATATATATATATATACATACATACATTATATATATATATATATATATATATATATCCCCTTAAACATAAAGGGTAAACTTGTTTTAGTTAGAGAGCTACCTCTCAGTAGGCAGATTGGTTTTATTTAAAGACTGCCTTAATTTATTTCTAGTAAAGTTCTTCTGCTTAGTTGTTTGCTAAAAAAAAAAAAAAAATGGTCTTTAGTATTAGTAGTAATTTTTTCTGTTGTTGCTAAACTTTGACATTACGATGTCTACGGATCCTAGAGAATCCAAACCTTCGGGGTTCAAGAAGTGTACTAAATGTAATCAAAAAATGTCTCTAACTGATGGCCACACAGTTTGTGTGTACTGTCTTGGTGCAGTCCATCTGCAGGAATCATGTGCCATTTGCTGTGCATTCAGTAGCAGAGTGTTGCTGGAAAGAAAGAATGAACTAATTTCGAGAGGGTTACTGAAGTCTCCATTCACAGAAGAACTTGAAGAGGGTCAGAGTACTCCGAAATTATCAAAATCCCCATCTTCCGGAACAGAGAAGTCGGGAAAAAGATCTTCTACTTCTTCCACTTAGTCAGAACCGACAAAGAAATTGGCAAAAGAGTCTTCCTTGGATCCGAAGACTGTCGGACCTGAAAAATATTCCTTCCCTGCTCCTGCTGTAATTTTGGTGCAGATGGAATTTTAGATATGGAGCCAGTCCTCGGAACTGGAACTGGTCTCTCCAACCCTAAGATCTCCATTGCTCCAATGAGTCAAATCTCCTACTCCATCCTCTCGATCATCCAGAAGCCTCTTTGATGATGATGTGGATCATGTGGTACGGAGACTTTTGAGGACACTGGCACTGGCCAGACTTCTGTCGACTCCAACCCAGAGGGATTTGGAGCTGACCAAGACGACCTCACCTCCATCAATTCCTTCTCTGATCCAGTCCAGGACCTCTGAGCTGGAGTGTCTGGAATTGGTTGTAGTGTAACTGTCAGACCCAAGACCTGCACCAGGATCTTCGGGCCCAACTACGGCTTTGACTTCCTCAGTTCCATCTGAACTCGACGGGTCTGAGAGCTGACTCTCTCCGATCGGGTCCGGGGAGGAGAGTTGGGTCAGACAGTTAACAGATGGTCCATTGGGTGAAGCCCTCTCTTTTGAAACCTCTCAGGAATATCCTTCTGAAGAGGTTCCTTGAAAAAGATTATGCAAGAGAAAGAATTTAGACTCCCCAGAGGAGTCCATCACTTCAGATACGGACCTCAGTGAATTGGAAGGGTCCCCACGGTCACCCTCTGAGGATGTCTCCTTCACGGACATCCTAGAAATCCTAAAGCAGAGAGGTGGCTGGAAGTCCATCAACCCTTCTGAGGAGGAGTCTGCATACCTGGAGGCTTTTGGGTGCCGCCCTTCCGCCTCTTAGGTGTGTCTGCCTATTGACGGTCACATGAATGTAGTTAGTCGGAAGGTGTGGGAGTCTCCAGACTCAGTAGAACTTGTTCCTCGGAGGCCAAATAAGTTTATTTCAGCACCTTCGGACAAGGAGTTTCTTACAAAGGGTGTCCCAGTAGATGCTATGGTGGTGGTGGCAGCCACCAAAAAGGAACGGTCAGAGATATCCCCGTCTGCCCATCCACTGAACAAGGCGTCTCGTACGATGGACAGATACGGGAAGTGCATGTTCTCTTCAGTGACATTTGCCCTCAGATTGCTGAATTACCTAACTCATTTTACAAGATTGCAGAGATATCTTCTGAAAGAGCTAGGAGATGCTCTACAAGGTTCAGTAGCTGCGGGGGTTTCAGACAAGGTTTCCTCCCAGCTCTCCATCTTAAACTTTGTTGTTAACTCCTCCATGAGGCTTATTTCTTATGCAGCAGATGGACAGAACAGGATAGCGGGTTCAGGAATTTCCCTGAGGAGACATTCTTGGATGTGCTTGCATGACTTTGTGGAGCCTTTTAAGTCTGCCTTTGTTAATGCCCCCTTCAATGGTTTGTCACTGTTCAGACTGAAAGTTAGACACACTCACCAGGTGTAAACAAGAAGGAAAAACTCTCTCTGCCATAGGAGTCCATTTTTTTTTACCTTCTAGACCTTACCCAAAAGGTCAAAAAGGGGGAAAGATGTGGTTCCGAAAATCCCAGAGAGCTTTTCAGGACGCTCGTGGTGACTCCTCCCCCAGGGCCAGACAGGGAAGCAGTAATGGGAGATGCCGTCCAAGTGGCAGAGGAGTTCCTCTAAATTAGAGTGACAGAGATTCATTCCGAGGTATGCCCTTTCAGCGCTCCTGAATGGAGGCCCATCTGTCCATCTCTGGAGGCAGTTGGGGGTCACTTATCTTTGTACCCAGAAGCCTGGCTAGAAATAACAAAAGACAAGTGGGTACAAAGTATCGTATCCAGAGGCTACTCTATACCCTTTTCCTTCCCTGTCCCCAAACATAAAAAACATCCAGGACGTTTCATCCAGTCAAAGGGAACAAGCAACTCTAGAAATTCAAAATTTGCTAGACAAAAGAGTCATCCAAACAGTCACCACAGACCAAATAGGATCCGGAACTTACTTAAGGTTCTTTTTAGTTCCAAAGAAAATAGGGGACTGGAGACCCTTTGTGGATCTCAACAGATTAAACAGATTAGTAAGAAAACAAAGTTCTGGATGATAACACTGCAGTCAGTATTTTCTTTTTTGGTAAAAGACAATTGGATGTGCTCTATAGACCTTCAGGATGTGTACTACCACATAAAAATGGACAGGCCATCCAGGAGTCCTCTTTCAGCTGGGAGCCAGTCACTATCAGGTTTGAGCCCTTTGGTCTCACTACAGAGTGTTCACCAAGTGTATGACAGTGGTCACTGCTCACTTGAGAGGTCTAGGATTCCGAGTGTTTCCGTATCTAGACAACGGCTTCTAACCGCCACCACCAAGCATCTGCCTCAAAAAGCAAGAGACACCACATTATTTCTTTGCTCTCACCTAGGTATCTTGATAAATTATGAAAAATCTGCCTTGTTGCCATCTCAGTGTATCATTTTTATAGTGGCAGATCTAGACACAGCAAACATGATGGTAAAACTTCCTACAGAAAGAGTTCTAGTTCTCAGACAACAAGTTTTGAACCTTCTTTCCAAGACAAGAGTACAGGCAAAAACAGTTCTGCAAGTCTTGGGAACCATGGCAGCAGCGATAAATTTAGTTCCATTAGCACGCATGCACATGAGAATCCTGCAGTGGCTGCTGTTCACTCAGTGGTCTTTGCAGTAACTACCCATGTCTCACCAAATTCTGATAAGAGTCCTGCAAAAAAGACCTTCGCTGGTGGCTTCTCTCCACTCACGTGACATCTGGGCCTTCCAGATTGGGGGGGGGGGGGGCATTATCTGGGAAGGACAGTCCAAGGCACTTGGCAAGATCACAAGGTCCATTTGCACATTAATGTCCCAGAGATGAGAGCGATGATTTTGATGTTGCAGGCACTTCAGGACTCTCTTCCACTGGGAACTGTTGCAATACAGTCGGACAACATGTCAGTTGTTTGGTACATAAACAAACTGGGAGGAACCAGATCCTTCCCCCTTTGTCGAGAGACCCTGAGAATATGGCAGTGGGCAACCTCCTCCCAACGCTTTCTGATAGCAACACACATCCCAGGGAAATCCGACGTGATAGCAGGCAAACTCAGCAGAGCGATTCTGATGCCTCATGAGTGGTCACTAAAACAAGAAGTAGTGGAGATTATTTTGCGCAAATGGGGCCAACCATGCTGCGACCATTTTGCCCCATCCATGAATGCCAAATGCAGCAGCTATTTTGCCCTAATCCCCCCTCCGGGGGAGTCACCAAGGTATGCACTTGTACACGATTGGCCCTCGGGTCTCCTTTATGCCTTCCCTCCCTTTCCTTTGATACACAAACTTCTTCAGAAAGCCAGCTCATTGGGAAGCAAGCTGATTCTCATCACCCCATACTGGCCTTGTCACATTTGGTTCCCCTTCCTTTGGCCTCATCTCCAGGAGGAGCAGTGGGTTCTGGACCCAGTTCCAGGCCTTCTGACTCATACCTCGGGAATGCTCCACCTCTCACTTCAAATCCTCAAATTGTCAGCTTGACTACTCCGATTCCAAATATAGCCAGGCTCCTTGACCTTTCTCCTTCTGTGAAACATATCTTTATCTTGCCTCATAAGGCCTCAACGAGAAAACTTTACATGAGCAAATGGAAAAGATTTTCTTCCTGGGCATTAAGTAATCACATTGATCCTTTTTCTGCTCCTATAGCTTCCATTCTTGAATTTCTAACAACAATATTTAATGAAGGCACAACTGCAGCTACCATTTGAGTCCCGTTAGCAGTGATATCCAATTTTCATATAAATGATTTAGCCCAAAATCTGATGTCTCACAGACTATGCAAAGCCTTCCTGAAGGGCAGTATTCTATTAAGACCACCCATTAAGACACCTCTACCACCATGGGACCTAAACTTTGTTCTGTCCTGATTTTTTCCCCCCTTTGGACCTGCATCATCTTGTGAACTAAAATTCTTGACATGAAAAACAATCATTTTGATTGCCATCACTTCTGCTAGAAGAGTTTCAGAGCTGCAAGCATCATCAATAAAGCCCCCCTACATGCTTTTCCACAAAGACAGAGTGTCCCTTCGAACAAATCCATCCTTCTTACCAAAAGAATGTTCAGAGTCTAATTTAAATCAGTCATAGATCTACCCGTGTTGTTTCCCATGTATGGCAACAAGGCAGAATATATGCTTCACCAACTGGATGTACATAGACAATTATGTTTCTACTTACATAGAACAAAGGACTTTAGAAAATCTGACCAATTATTTATTTCATTTTCAGAGGCTAAGAAAGGTGCTCCTGTATCCAAGGTCACACTTTCAAAATGGCTATCAGACTGTATTAACTTTACATACAAATCTAACAACAAAGATCTTCCAGGCAAAGTCAAAGGTCATTCTACAAGAGCCATAGCAGCTTCTTCTGCTTTTTGCGCTAGACTACCAGTTGATACCATTTGTGCTGCTGCAACATGGGCAAGGTCTCATAACTTTATCACTCATTACAAAGTGGATTTGGCTCCACTGTTCTGAAGAATAGTCTCCAGTGAGCCACCCAAGAAATATGGTGCTAGGAATGCTGTCTCAACCCGTAAATAATGAAGTTGAAATAGAACATCACATAAAGAAGTTATGTACTCACCATAATGTTCCATGTGTATTGCTCATCTCGCCTTCATTCTTACATCCTACCCTCCTTCCCCCGCCATTTATCTTCTGGAGGACAGAGCAGTCACAATGGGCAGATAATGTTCTCTGACCATCTTCATTGTATATAAAGTGTCAAATAGTCCATTTGGAAGCTGTTATTATTAGCAAACAAGATCTGAGGAACTCTCCTAGGGCATGATGGGATAGGGATACAGCCACGAGCCAGTGGAAGACCTCAAGCTTTTGTGTATGGCCAAGTCAGAACTGAGGATCGGCACCGAACCCAGCCAGTAAAGAATGAAGGTGAGATGAACAACACATATGGAAAGTTATGGTGAGTACATAACTTATTTTTTTCATGGTGCTGCAGTTTTCCTGCTTTAAAAGTTGCCTTTCACATTTATCAAGACCAAATGACATTCTTATATCATCTGAACAAGTTTTGACAACTTGCAACTGTGCTTTCAGGTCCTCATTTGATGAGATATACAGTTTTAAATTATCGACAAAGAGAAGATGAGAAGTCTTTACACTTTGTTGTTGTCTAGGAGCCAAATTATAGCCATGGCCTAAGCTGTTAAGTAGATAGCTTAATGGGTTAAGGGCAAGGCAGAAGAACAGCGGTGACAGACAGTCATCGTGGAATATCCCCCTTTGCATTTTTATCCCTGGGATAATAATTTGTCCTTTATCATGGCTTAATTGCAAAGTGGTGTTCCACTGTTTCATGGTCACTGTAATGTAGTCGATCAGTGTAGGGTGCTTTCCATTTGTCTTATGTGTTGTGCTTAAATGTCTTCAACAAGTATATGTCTTTGGTCTCTACTGTTCTAAGACCAGAGAGAGTCTTCAGTCACCTTTACCTGGAAAAATGTCAGATTTGTATAAAAGAGCTGCAGAAGGCCATTATCTCCACTGTTCAGTGCCTCCAGACCTTGGGGGGAATCTCTCTGATGTCCGTAATCTAAAACAAATATCCTTCCAGCATAGCAGAAGTTTCTAACAGCCACCTAGAGCTTTCAGGGTTTCTGTGCCCCAAGACAGTATCAGCCAAATGAGACATCTTTTTTTTTCCTGTCTACTCTCCCAAATGTCTCACTGAACAACAAGGTGTTTACCTTAGGCTTTAGCTTTCATGTCTTTCTTTATCATGGTGTTTCTTTATCCAGTATTGTACATGTGGAAGCTTCAGAGGTTCCCAAAAACATCTGGAACCCACACTGACGGCTCCTAAAACATGTATACTACTACTGATTCCTCTCATAAAATGAGAATTAATATAATAAACTGGAGAGGTGGTAGACTACCCAGAGCTTTCATTCACTTGCTGAAAACCAGTTAAGAGTCTGGCAGTAAATGCATCATACTTTGCTTTGGATGGAATTTATTTCAGTTGAGAATACTGGGGGTAGTCCAAAGAACTAAAGAAGAAGCATATCAGCTAGAAAGAAATTAGTGATCATTGTGATGCCCCCTTTCTGGGCCAGTAATCAAGGAGCCTGAATCCTCACCACTGACACTGAAGAGGCACTTTCACTTGTAAACATAGATACAAGTAGTATTTCCAAATGCAGCTCTGTGCATCAAGCATAATTTCCCTTAAGAACACACAGGGGCACACTCGGTCTGGGGTCTGTGTTTCTCTCTCTGTCTCTGTCTCCCCAAGTCCCCAGTAAGACTTCCCATTGGCAGAGCTGTAGAGTTGAGTCCTCAGCTGACTGTCCAAGCTATGTCCTCCAGCACCCTCTCTGTGAAACCAGTGATGTTCTTCGTGTTTCACGGTTGCAGTCATTACATTTGGGTTATCCCTGCTGGGGTACTCCTCGGCCAGCCTGAATACCAAAGACTTAGTATTTCTGCATTGGTTGCTGTCACTTGAAGACTGACGTCAGGTTGTCAGGGGTATAAAGGAAGGCAGCCAATGCCATTACACCAGTCTTTCTTGCTGTGGAGCTTGAAGCAGTTCGCATGCGTGCCGGTTGGCCGCTACCCGAGTTTCATTTCCGAATTGAAGTTGAAGCCTTCAAGAAGGTAAGTACCCCGTTGGGGATCCTTTTTTCTTGCACTAACCGATGTCAGAAAAAGTTAATAATTGTCTCGCCTGTGGAAAGCAGATACCACACCAGGACTTCCATTCCTACTGTGTCACTTGTCTAGGCCCAGACCACGACGTCCCTTGTTGTTGGTTTTGTGCTTTGTTTAATGCCAGAACTATTCGTTGCCGGGCCGTTATTGTAGCCAGATATTTCCGTTTATAGTCCTCGAATTCTGATATGGCTTCCGTAAGCCATTCAACAGCAGACCTTCTGAAAAAACGTAAAGATAGAGACGGACCGCACAGGACTACACCTTCCGATGACGCTACTGCCAAGCTGGTCGTCAGTCCTCCGGAATTCAGTGAGGTGTTTTTGCACCCCCTGATGCCCACTTCAGTTAATTCACAGGCCTCTACCCATACCCTTTCAGAGTCCGGTATGCCACAGAACTGTTCTTCATCTAAGGATCCTGTGGTCGTCTCTGTGCAGGTACCGGCTTCTGAGGAAGTCCTTTGCAACACCAAATCCAGACATAAACTGACGCCTTCTTTCATGGCTACCATTCTTTCTAAACCAACCTAGTTCCTTAGGCCCAGGGGTCAAACCACCTTCCAGACATTCTTTGGCACCTTCTCCCTTGCCTCAGTCACAAATGCTTAGAATGGCAGAGGACCTTATCATGCTAGTTAGCGGAAGCCAAGCCACTCCCTCAAAAAGAAAGAGATCTGTCTCCAGAAGTTTTGTCTGAACAAGAGTCAGATGAATCTGATGCATCTGACTATGAAGGCATGCAGCCCCTCTCTACATATGAGGATTCTGATGCAGAGGAATCTATTCTTTCAGCCTCTCCCCCAGAGAATTTATCCTTTGGGGAAACCCTGCATACTTTAAGGGAACATTTCAAATGGGAGAGTCAAGACTAGCCACAGTCTAAAAAGAGACTCAGAGAGTTCCTGGACCTTCCACAGCACAGGTCCTTAGCCATCCCCCCATTCCTAGATATGATAGATGATGTCTTCCTTGAATCCAGCTTGACTCCAGATGCCCTCCCTCCTGCTCCCAGAAAGCCAGACAGGTATTACACTACTCTCACAAATATCTCTTTAAAAACCCAACAGCGGACCCTGAGGTCATTACTCGAGGCCCAAAAGGGGTTAAAGCTACTTCAGCTAAGAATACCACTCCCTCAGACACGGAATCCAGAGTACTGGACATATGGGGTAAAAACGTATACACCTCAGCTAATCTTGCTATCAGGGCACTCAATTGTCAGTTCCATATGCTTAAATATCAGCAACATACCTTGGAACCCCTTAAACAAAAAAATACCTCCTTTCCTGCATGGGCAGAATCCAAAGATTTACAGGAATTAATGCACTCTGCTGGTCAAGTAACTAAACACACTTTGCACTGTGGTTTTAATGCCCTAGAAGCTTCTTGCAGGGCAGCAGTCACTGGATCTGTCATTAGAAGACATGCATGGCTTAAGGAGCAACACCTGCCAGACCATGTCAAATCAAAACTGTTGGATGCATCCTTGCACAAAGATAACTTATTTGGTACTAAAGCAGAAGAGGTGTTAAAAAGATGGAAGAAAAAGCAAAATCTATGCAGACTGTTAAAGATTTCTTACAGGTACAGCCCCCTAGGTTCAGCAGGCATTTTCCTTCCTAGCACTTTTCCTTTCCTGCACCTAGTAAACAGGGGCCAGCCTATGCCCTGTGGAAACAGACCTCTAAGACAGCAGTCCCATGGGATGCAGAGATCTAAGCAGTTGACTGCCTCCACTTCAAAACCAGGGAGTTCTAAGCACCCACCTTATGGCAAAAACTCACAATGACTCACCCCCTCCCTACCTCGCCTCTGCCCACCATCACATATCCCTAGGAGGAAGACTCTCCTTTCACTCAAGAACCTGGGCCACCATTACCAAGGACCAATGGGTTCTGAACATTGCGTCTGAGGGGTACAAATTCTCCTTCCACACCCTTCCAACCCCCAAAGGGTTCCCAGATCTACCACCAAATCAATGGGCAGAGGCTCAAAAGCAAATCCATACCCTGCTCTCCTTGGAAGCAGTAGAACATGTTCCTGCAGAGCAGATAGGCCAAGGCTTCAACTCTAGACTTTTTCTGGTACCCAGAAAAGAGGGCACCTGCCCCTCCCCCCCATCCTCGATCTGTCCATTCTAAACACCTTCCTGGTGATCCCAAAATTCAAAATGCTCACCCTCTAGCAACTGCTACCCATGTTGCCCAAGGACGCTTGGCTAGTCACCCTGGACCTAAAAGAGCCCACCTCCATATTCCCATCAGGGAGTCCTGCAGAAAATATCTTCGCTTCAGGGCAGAATCTCAGCACTTTCAGTTCTCTGCACTTCACTTTGGCTTATCTACTGCTCCCAGAGTTTTCTCAAAATGCCTGGCTACGACCATTGCTTTTTGCAGACAAAGAAATATTTAAATTTATCCCTACTTAGACGACGCTTATTCAGGCAGAAGCCAGGTAAAGCTGCTCAAAGACCTGGCCTTTGTAAAGGACATACTAACCTCCTTAGGGTACACAGTCAATGAAAAGAAATCCAAACAGATACCCACCAAGAGGATAATCTTCCTGGGAGCAAGTCTGGACACAGCATCCCAGATGGAATGCCTAACACCAGAGAAACAAAGTTTCCTATCAGCTTACTTCTCTCAACTGGCCACCAGGCCCCAGCTTTTTGCAAGGAAAATCCTGCAAGCCCTGGGGTTTATGGCATCTTGCATACTCCTTATTCCATATGCCAGATTGCATATGAGGAAACTTCAATGGTACCTAAAGCGCCTTTGGTGTCAGCATTCTCAAGATCTGGAAACTCTTTTACCTATTATTCCTTGCCTGAGGGAGGAATTTCTTTGGTGGGCAACAGGCTGCTCCCACAACAAGGGACTGCCCTTCTCCCCACACCCCACCACCCAGACCCTCACCACAGATGCATCAGACTAAGCTTGGGGTGCATACCTTGACAGCAGATGCATACAGTGCCAATGGAACCCCCATCAACTCCCCCTGCACATCACTCTAAAAGAGATGATGGCTGTGCAGCAGGCCTCGATAGCTTTTATACCCCATATTCTTCGTGTTTCACTGTTGCAGTCATCACATTTGGTTTATCCCTGCCAGGGTAGCCCTCAGTCGGCCCGAATACCAGAGGTTTAGTATTTCTACATCGGTTGCTGTCGCATCAGGACTGATATCAGGTAGTCAGTAGTGTAAAGTAAGGCAGCCGATGCCATTGCATCAATCTTTTTTGCCGAGGAGCCCGAAGCAATAGTAGTTAGCACGAGTGCTGGTTGGCCGCTACCTGAGTTTTTGTTTTCCGAATTGAAGTTGAAGTCTTCTAAAGCTAAGTACCCCATTGGGGATCCTTTTTCTTGCTCTAACCAATATCAGAAAAAGTTAATTGTCTCGCCTGTGGAAAGGCAAATACTACACCAAGACTTTCATTCTTACTGCATCACTCGCTTAGGCCCAGACCACGATGTTCCCCGCTGTCGCTTTTGTGCTTTGTTCAAAGCCAGAACTATACATCATGGGGCCTTTATTGTAGCTAGATTTTTCACTCTCAGTCCTCTATTTCCAATATGGCTTCAGTAAGCCATCTGACAGCAGATCTTCTGAAAAAACGTAAGGATAAAGACAGAGACAGACCACACAGGTCCAAACCTACCAACAACGCTTCCATTAAGCTAGTCGTCAGTTCTCCGGTCCTCAGTGAGGCGCTTTTCAGACTCTGATGCCTGCTTCTGTGGATTCGCAGGCTGCTACCAGCACCTTTTCGGAGCCCGCTATGCCGCAAAACTCATTGACTGAGGATCCTGCGGTTGTCTCTACCTTGGATGGGTCCGGAGCCGCTAAGCAGGCACCGGCTTCTGAGGAAGTACTTTGCACTACCGATTCTCAACACAAACCGACGACTTCTTTTGCATCTACTGTTCTTTTGAAAAGTACCGAGTTTCTAAGGCCCAGGGTATGAACCACACCCAAAAACTGATGACTCCATATCAGGCACCTGCTTCCTTTCCTCAGTCTCAAATGCTTAAAATGGTGGAAGACCTTAGAGTCCCTGACTCTCACAAATTTCTTTTCAAAAATCCTACTGCTGACCATGAGGTTATCTCCCAAGGACATAAGGGAATTAAAGCAACTTCTGCTAAGAATCCCACTCCCTCAGATAGGGATTCCAGAGCACTAGACAAATGGGGTAAAAAAGTACTCTGCTACTCTTGCTATTAGAGCACTAAATTGTCAATTCCATATGCTAAAATTTCAGCAGCATACCATGGAACTCCTCAAACAGAATATATCATCTTTTCCTGCTTATGCAGAAAATAGAGTTACAATAGTTAATGTATTCTGCAAATCAAGTAATTAAGCACACCTTACACTGTTATTTTGATGCCCTAGAAGCATCTTGCAAGGCAGCAGTCACCGGTTCTGTCCTTTGAAGGCATGCTTGGCTTAAGGAACAGCCCTTGCCAGACCATGTCAGTCTAAACTATTGGATGCACCCTTGCACAAAGACAACTTATTTGGCACCAAGGTAGAGGAGATCTTAAAAAGATGGAAGAAAAAGCTAAATCTATGCAGACAGTTAAGGATTTCCTGCAGGTCCAGCCACTCAGGTTCAGTAGGCATCGCCCTTCCAAGCACTGGTCCTTTCCTGCCCCCTCCAGGTTAGTTCAGCCAAGACCCCGGGAAAGCAGACCCCCCCCAGACAACAGCCACATGGAATGCAGAGATCAAAGCAATAGAGTACCTCCACTTCTAAACCAGGGAGTGCAAAGCCACCCCCTCATGGTAAGAACTCACAATGACTCTACACTTCCACCCCCTCCCTCTGCCAACCTGCACTTGCCCCTGGGAGGAAAACTTTCCTTCCATGCAAGCACCTGGGCCACCATTACCAACGACCACTGAGTCCTCAACATAGTGTCCCAGGGATACATATTTTCTTTCCACACTCTACCAACCCCAAAAGGGTTCCCAGATCTTGCCCCAAACCAGTGGGCAGAGGCCAAAAAGCAAGTCCTTTCCCTGCTCTCTGAGGGCAATAGAGCATGTTCCTGCAGAACAGATAGGCCAAGGTTTCTACTCCAGGCTCTTCCTGGTACCCAGAAAAGAGGGCACCTGGTGCACCATCTTTGATCTATCCATTCTAAACACCTTCCTGGTGATACCAAAATTCAAAATGTTCACCCTCCAACATCTATTACCTATGCTCTCCAAGGATGCTTGGCTTGCTACCCTAGACCTAAAAGAGGCCTACCTACACATCCCACTCAGGGAATCATACAGGAAATATCTACATTTCAGGGCAGGATCACTCCCCTTTCAGTTCTCTGTGCTTCCCTTTGGCTTATCTACTGCTCCCAGAGTTTTCACAAAATGTCTGACTCCCACCATTGCTTTTTGCAGGTAAAGAAATATTCAAATTTACCCATTGTTAGAGGCCTGCCTAATTCAGGCAGACAGAAAAAGCTGCGCAAGCACCTGGCCTTGTAAAGGACCGACTGACCTCCCTAGGGTACACTATCAGTGAAAAGAAATCCAAACTGGAACCCACCCAAAAAGTTATATTCCTGGGAACAAGCCTGGACACAGCATCCCATATGGCATTCCTTACACCAGAAAAGCAAACTTATCTGACAGCCTATTTCTCTCAACTAGCCACCAGACCCCAGTTATCTGCAAGGAAAATCCTGCAAGCTCTGGGGTTCATGGCTTCTTGCATTCTACTCATTCCATATGCCAGACTGCATATGAGGAAACTTCAGTGGTACCTAAAAAGCCTTTGGTGTCAACACTCTGAAGACCTGGAAACTCTTATACCAATGATACCTTGTCTAAGGAAAGATTTTCTTTGGTGGGCATCAGCATGCTACCACAACAAGGGACTACCATTTTCACAAATCCACGCAGCATAGACCCTCACCACAGATGCATCAGACTATGCCTGGGGTGCACACCTGTATTGCAGGTGCATACAGGGCCAAAGGAGCCCACATCAAATATATCTGCACATCAACCAAAAAGAGATGTTAGCTGTCCAGCATACATTGACAGCTTTCAGACCCCTTCTCTCCCCAGGGCCTCTACTGATCAAAACAGACAACACCACTGTGATGTGGTATATCAACAAGCAGGGAGGGACTCACTCCTACCTTCTGTGCAGCCTCGTCATGACCCTTTGGCACACAGTCTCAGCCATGCAACTACACCTGTTAGCACAATTCCTGCCAGGCTGTGTAAACTGTCTGGCAGGCAGCTTAAGCAGAAGTCTTCCGGAACCACACGAGGGAAGCTAGACCAAAGAACCTTCACCCTTATAACTCAGAAATGAGGCGCCCCGAAGGTCAACCTTTTTACTTCCCACTCCAACCATCAGCTCAGCAAGTTCTGCACCAGAGAGCCTCACTGCAGGACCTGGAAAGTGGATGCTCTATCCTTCCAGTGAGTCAACCTCTCAGTCTATACATTTCCCCTCACTAACTCTCATTGCCAGGGTACTGTTCAAAATAAGGGAGAAAAAAACAAGGACAATCCTGATTGCCCCAGACTGGCCATGCCACCACTGGTACCCACTGCTGTGCAGCCTGTCACCTCTGCCACCATGACATCTCCCTCAGATCCCAACACTCCTGACCCAGAGGGAAAGATAATTCATGCATCACCAATTGCAGACCCTCAATTTGGCAGCCTGGCTTATTCCCTGACCACTGTACAAGCTGCCAATCTCAGTAAACCAGTTCTAGATGTTATAAGTGAGGCCAGATGCCCTAGCACTAGAAAGTCTTATGCTGACAAATGGAAAAGGTTCTGCACCTGGATCCAGGCTAATGGAGTTGATACGGCACAGCCCTCCCTACCCCTCATCCTGGATTACCTAGCTGACCTACTATACAGTGGTCTATCCTTTTCCTCTATTAAAATTCATGCCTCTGCTATCTCTGCTCATTTCAGCACAGAGCAACCCCTTTTCTCATACCCTCTTATCAAACAGTTCCTAAGAGGGGCAAGCAACTTGAGGTCACCCAGAAGAGCACCTACCCCAGTTTGGGACCTAAACTTTGTGTTGGAAAAGCTCCCCCCCCCACCTTTGAACCAGCAGCTTCAGCAGAGCTAAAGTTTCTCTCATGGAAGACGGCCTTGCTTCTGGCCATCACTTCAGCAAGAAGAGTGTCTGAGCTACAAGCACTAATGGCTGTGGAGCCCTTCATCATTTTCCATGCTGACAGGGTCTCCCTCAGGACTAACCCATACTGCATGCCAAAAGTGGTGTCCAGTGTGGCTCTTGACCAATCCATTCATTTGCCAACCATTTTTTCCTAACCCGCAAAAGAAGGGGGAAAGGATACTGCACTCTCTAGATGTGCACAGACAGCTCAGATTCCATCTAGACATAATTAAATCATTTAGAAAGATTGATCAGTTAGTCAGCTTTGCTGCAGGAGCAGAGGACAAAGCCATATCCAAACAAACCATTTCCAAATGGATAGCACACTGCATCCATTTCTGCTACAAGCAACATGGGAAACCTCCCCCTAAGGGGGGGGGGGGTCAGAACACACTCTACCAGAGCAACCTCCACTTCTACAGCTTTCCTCAGAAGAGTCCCCACCAGGGACACCCTGGAGGCTGCAACATGGACATCTATTCATACCTTCACCAAGCATTACCACCTGCCTATCTTCTCCAAATCCAGGGCAGGCTTTGCCACTGCAGTCTTGCAAGGCATCCTAGCCAGCCCCCAGTCTTCGTGACTGCCTCCATCCTTTTCTTCAGCTTTGGGAATCAACCCAAATGTGATGACTGCAACAGTGAAACGCGAAGAACATAGTACAGATGTGTACACGTACCATAGATGTTCCAGTGTATTCACTGTTGCAGTCCTGGTTCCCCCTCCCTCCATCCCTCTTTTCTCTCTCTCTCTCTCCTAACAAGGAACATTTTGGTATTAAGTTTCTACTGGCGGAGGTCTTCCACCATATCCTAGCTCCCACTTGGGGGCTCCTGACAGGGCAAGAAAAACTGATGTAATGATGTTGGCTGTCTTACTTTATACTACTGATGACCTGACGTCAGTCCTCAAGCGACAGCAACTGACACAGAAATACTAAGCCTCTGGTATTCGGGCCGACTGAGGGCTACCCTGGCAGGGATAACCCAAATGTGATGACTGCAACAGTGAGTACACTCAAACATCTACATTTATGGTAAGTGTACACAACTGTACTGTCTCTCTCCAGGGGTTCTTCTGATCAAAACAGACACCACAGTGATGTGGTACATCAACAAGCAGGGAGGGATTCACTCCTACCCGCTTTGCAGGTTGGCCATGACCCTTTGGTTCACAGCCTCTTCCATGCATCTACACCTGTTAGCACAATGCCTGCCAGGCTCTCTCAACTCCCCTGGCAGACCAATTAAACAGAAACTGTTGGACCCCCACAAGTGGCAGCTCAACAGAAACCCCTTCTTACTAATAACTCAGAAATGGGGAACCTCGGAGATCGACCTCTGTCTCCCACACCAACCATCAGCTCAACAAATTCTGCACCAGGTAGCATCACTGCATGGCATGGAAATTAGATGTGCTGTCCTTCCCCTGGGTAAACCTCTCTGTCTATGCCTTTCCTCTCCAAGCTTTCATTCCCAAGCTTCTGATCAAAATAAGTGAGGAAAAACCAAGGACCATTCTCATAATTCCAGACTGGCCCAGACAGCACTGGCACCCCTTGCTGCACAGCCTGTCCCCACTGACCCCGTGGAACCTTCCTCAGGTTCCCAACCTCCTAACCCAGAGAAGATGGGAATTCATGCACCCCCAGTTGCTGACATTCAGTTTGGCAGCTTGGCTTATAACTAGACCCCTGACCAATCTGTCCTCCTCAGTAAACGGGTTCTGGATGTTATCCGAGAGGCCAGATGCCCTACCACCATAAAGTGCAGATAAATGGAAAAGGTTTTGCACTTGGATCCAGGCTAAGAAAGCCAATACGGCCCATCCCTCCATCCCACTTAGCTGACCTACTACACAGTGGTCTGTCTTTCTCCTCTATACAAATTCACGCATCTGCTATTTCTGCTCATTTTCCCACTGAGCAGCCTCTTTTTTCACACCCTCTGATCAAGCAGTTCCTCAGAGGGGCTAACAACTTGATGCCCCACAGAAGGGCACCAACACCAGCTTGGGACCTTAACTTTGTCTTGGAGAAGCTCACCCTGCCTCCATTCAAACCAGCTTCTTCTGCAGAGCTAAATTTTCTCTCCTGAAAGACAGTCTTCCTCTTGGCCATCACTTCAGCCAGAAGAGTCTTTTAGCTGCAAGCACTCATGGCAGTGGAACCCTTCATCATCTTCCATGCAGACAGAGTATCCCTCACAACTAATCCATCCTTCATGCCCAAGGTGGTATCCAGTGTGGCTCTCAACCAGTCCATCCATTTGCCCACCTTCTTTCCTAACCCTCAAAACAAGGGGGGAACTATTCTGCACACTCTAGATGTGCACAGACAGCACAGATACTATCTGGACAGGACTAAGCCCTTCAGAAAATCTGATCAACTGCTGGTTAGCTTTGCTTCAGGGGCAGAGGGCAAAGGCATCTCCAAGCAAACCATTTCCAAATGGATAGCACACTCCATCCATTTCTGCTACAAGCAGCATGCCAAACCTCTCCCAAGGGGGTTATGACCCACTCCACCAGAGCAGCCTCCACCTCTCCAGCATTCCTCAGAGGGGTCCCCACCAGGGACATCCTGGAGGCTGCCACGGGGACATCTGTTCACACCTTTACCAAACATTACCACCTGCCTCTCTTTTCTAAATCCAGGGCAGGTTTTGCCTCTGCTGTCTTGCAGGGCATGCTAGCCCTAGCTTCCTTGACTGCCTCCACCCATTTCCTCAGCTTTGGGAATCTACCCAACTGTGATGACTGCAACAGTGAAACACGAAGTGTGACAGTATAGAACAGGTTAAAATGGACTTCATTGGATTTTTTCTGAAAATGTAAAATAAATGTAATGCATTTCAATGTCTACAGTGCACGCAGTTAACTAACTTGGCAAAAACATATAGATTGGCATTCATTGTTAATAAGAATCAGAAGTAAAATATTTTATCTCTTATAAACTATGCAGCTTGTGGAATTTATTATCTACAAGCAGGTCAAGACGAACTCTTGTATGCAGCTGTATCTTGTCACTATGATACGCAAGATGGGCCAAGGATGAAAGGAGTTCTTTAGGAACAAAATATTTAAGATATGGAAAACAAACTGTCAGCAGACCAGCTTGAAAGGAAAGACTTATTATTCTGGCATATTCTCAAAACTGCTGATGCCGGCAGAAAAGACACTATAAAGAATTGGGACTTTTTCTTTTGTATGAGAGACTTTGATTATTCTAAGCTGAAGTACGTTTTGATGTATATACCTTTCATTGTTAAGCTAGATGTAAACCTTGTGTGCAGTAAATGAATGTCGTAACAGCAGAACTGTCTCAGTGTCTTCATTGAGTAAAGGTACAGCCTACCTAAATAGTGTAGTACCACTTTACCAGTGGCGATACCAGTCCATTCCAAACAACCGGGGGGTGACCTAAAGAGGTGCCTCTCACAGTACGACATTCCAGCACAGACCTTCTTAGAATCAATTCTTCTCTTCCTAAAACTTCCTCCATTGACTGGAGGACAAACACTGCAGTGCAGTACAGGGCAGTACAGGTACAGTAATTCTTCTTCAGACGGTGATATATGGAGTCCAAGTTTTCCACTGCCGAAAATTTGTCTCACCAGCATCTAGTAAAAGCAGAGAATTCTTCCACATCTGATCTCCGTGTCAAGACTGACCACCTTGTCCTAAACATCTGTGGTAAATATTTTCTTCTGTTTTTCTTTTAACAATAAATGCAATTCATGAACATGCCAAGAAGTGCACTAAGTCTATTACTGTTGATGCGTCTGAATCTTATGTAGATGTGTAAAATTATTTAAATACATGGTATGATCAGCATGTTAGCACCTCTAAGTCTTTACTAGGTAAAACTGGCAATCCAGCATTATGCAAATGGATTGCTACCTTTAATTGGTATGTACGTAAAGCAAAAGTGCCACAGAATGTACAAAAATGTGCTATTTGCAATGATTTAAATGTTGATTTTTGCATGCCTTGTCATAAACATATTGTACAAAATCTGAAAAGCAACTAGGATGAGGTAATGCCTAAAGCGCAGACAATGGTTCCTGTTTCTGTATATCCTGTTGCAAAAGATTTGTTAGAGGGTGATGCAAATGTCAAAGCTTGTACTTTACAGTCTAATTTGCAGAAGTTTAAAGATTGGATTGCTAAAGTTAGTAACAAGCAAGATCTTATGGGTCATTTTCAGACGTACTGTAATAAATGGAATGCGTCTGGTAAACTGCATGCTGACACCGCTAAATGTACAAAAATTTTTTCTGAGTTTTTAAAAGTCTCACAGACTAAAATTAAGACCTTTACACAAACTGTTATTGAACAAGGCAGTAAAGCTACTGGTATGATAAAAGGGTTAATGAGTAAAATTGTCAGTTTTCAAGAAAAATATGACAAGCAACTGGCTGACACACAGCATGGCGCAACTGTTGCAAGGAAGGAGATAGACACATTACGAGCTCAGTTAGAGACACAGGAATCTAAGGCTGCTAGAGCAGCAGACTTAGCTAATCAAGATATTTTAAGATTACAAACCCTGTTAAAAAAATATCAAGCTAAAGCACTAGAAACTGCTGTTACCAGTCCTATCATAGCCTCAGCAGGTTTTTCTGCTGAAGTTTATCATCTGTCTAGGATGTTAGAAACTCTCCCTAAGTGGACTAAACAGAAGGGTATTTTTAATAACATGATTACATATAAAGCTTGGGTTCTTAACACTGTAGGCACTGTATGGAATGATACACTTGAACGTTGTTTCTGGAATTTTATTCCTCAGCCTTTCATGGCTTATATTCAGCAAAAGCAATATCCAATACAAACTAAACACCTAAAAATGACAGCAGTATTGTTAGCATACACTAGGGGGCAATCTCTCTCACCAACACTTGTAGATCAGTTTCAAATGACAGTCTGTGATTCTTTGAAAAAACAAACAGAACATCATCAGCTGGCATATATGCTAGTTAATGGCAGTGATGAAAAAGATATAAAAGATGTCAGTTTTCAAAAAGCTGTTACATGCTCCTTTTTGGACCATTTGAAAGGTGTCCCAGGGGATATCAAACTTATTTATAAAGAATCTTCAAATACACTCACAGAGTTAGTAGATAAATTGCTGCAAGCACGTATTATGTGTAAAGATAATGCTATTCATAAGCAAAAAATTTATACTCCCCGTTCTGCACCCATTGTTAGTAAAGTAAGGGAAAGGGGGCGTGGGAGATGGTCAATCGGGGACAACAAGTCCCACAGCAGGTAGTAGGACAATCATGTCAAGGGCAAGTTATACAGGGGCAGCAACGGGCAGCATCAGCTCCCCCAGCCACTCAATTAACTTCTCAAGTTACTCAGTCTATAGAGGGTCCTCCAAAGAGACAGCCCATTTGTTATTCTTGTAAACTGGTAGATCATACTAAAAATAATTGTAAATATTATCGCAAATGGTGCCAAAAACAAGAAGCAAAGAGCAAGTTTCTTACCGTAAAAAATTTTAATAAGCCATGTGTGCCACAACAGAGACAGGTAATGCAACCAAAAGTACAAACACAGCAGTTCACTTCACAACAATATGTGACAGAGGGTACTATATACCACAAACACTCAACAGTCAGTATTCCCAGTACAACAAAGGGATGGTGTGACACCTAGTGTCATTGTACAAGGTAATATTGTTAGCACACAGGTACAACTGTTCCTTCTGACTTTGTTCCTGAGGGTCCAATAAATCCTAATTATCAGCAGCGAATAGCCTTGCACTGTGAACTTAATTGATCTTCTTATATTGACTGTAAATAGGTCGAGGAAACACTGCAATTATGTCCTTTACAGTCCAATACCACAGATGATTCGGGGTGGAAAGTAGATCTACTATAGGGGTGTGACCCCTTTACCCAAGTTTCATTCTTGACTAACTTCAAGAAAGGGAAAGATGGACAACCACTTAACATTTGGGTAGAGGAGAACCTGTGGGAAGATGTTCTTCTAGATACAGGAGTGGCTGTCTCAGTGACAGGTAGGCATTTGCCTCCTGACTTGTCTAAACGTACATGTATTTCAGGTTTTAATGGCTCTGGATGTCTAGCCATAGGTAGTAAACCTGTACAAGTACAATTCTCCCATCAAGGGGAACCAGTGAAAGGGGTATTTTTGATGCATAATTCTTGCACTTCCACAATCTTGGGAATGGATATATTATCCAAAATGGGAATTATCATAGACCTTTCTAATGGCACTGTACAGCAAGGACAAGGTCCCATGTTGTGTATGATTGAGGCAATACATGTATCAAACAGTTCTGAAAAGGGCCGTACCGTCAGCCCTGCTGAAAATGGTGTGGTTAAAGGTAAAAACAGTAGTTGCCTACGTTGTGGTCTCAAGGGCCCACAGACTGCGGGAAGCTACAGGAAGCAGTTTCTGTAGGTAGTGATGACGATTTTATTCCACCTTTTCAAAAACAGTGTCCGATCCCAAAGGAAGCAGAGACAGACATGCAAAATTGCATACAACGATGGCTTGATGTGGGAATAATTCAAAAGGGAAATAGCCCTACAAATTCACCCATGTGGCCAGTTAAAAAGAAAGATGGCACTTACCGACTGGTTATTGATTTACGAAAAGTAAACCAATTCACGACTTCCCGAGCTCATCTGATTCCAGGGGTCCCAGAGCTAGCAGCAAGAATAAAACCACAAAGTCAGTGGTTTACGGTCATAGACTTAGCTAATGTTTGTTTTTGCTTTTTGCAGTACCACTGCAGAAAAAAGATTGGAAAAGGTTTACCTTTACTTTTCAAAATGAACAGTATGTCATGATGTGGTTACCACAAGGGTTTCAAAACAGTCCGGTTATATTTCTACAAATTTTTGGACAAATACTACAAGTTCTAGAATCTGATGATTCTGTTCTGCATTACATTGATGACATACTAATACAGTCTGAAACAAAACAACAGCATTTAGCTAAAGTGACACAGGTCCTTCAAACACTGCAGGAGGCAGGGTTTAAAGTTAATAATGAAAAGGTACAATTCATGTCATATGAAGTAAAATTTCTAGGTACTATTTTACATCCTTCTGGGCATACTCTGTGTTCGGAGAGGGTGCAGGAAATTTTACAAATGGATAAACTGGTTACCATTCCGGATTTGCACAAATTTCTAGGTATCACGAATTATAATCGGGAATTCATAGAGGATTATGCCAGCATGGCAGTTCCTCTGTATGATATGCTTTCTAGTCAGAAAGAATTATCCTTTCTGGAGTGGGGACCAAAGGAAAGTACGGCTTTTTGTGATTTAACAGCAGCATTGGCCAAGGTTACAAAATTAGTAGCTCCAAGTTTAACACGTCCCTTTGTGTTACAGGCAGCAGCTGGACCCAACATACTCTCTGTTGTGCTTTTACAGGCGTAGCCTCAGGGCTCTGATTATAAAATGGAAAAGACTTTATGCCCCATTACATTTTCAGTAGGAAGATGACACATGTTAAGAGGGGATATCACCCGTGCATTCAGCAACTTTTGGCCATTTACTGGGGTTTAAAACAAACTTGAATACCTAACAGCTTTTTCCAAAGACGTTGTAGTACAGACACCGCATTATGCCATACAAGCTTTGGTAAATGAGACTCTGCTAAATAAACTGATTGATGACGTCAAGCAAGCAGTGTTTGCAAAATGGTTGGCATTATTTAGTGTCAAGCAAGTTACAATAAAGGCAGGAGATATCTATTACTTATCTAATTTCATGGGATATAAAGAAAAATAACACAAATGCATTAGGCACATTTAAAATCCAGAAAAGCCCATTCTGTCTCTTGATTTTCAGGAAGACAGGCCATCCGTCTTTGTTGACGGTGCTAGATTTTGGGACAGTGGACAGTATCGGACTGGATTTGCAGCAGTACCAGAAAGCCCTTCTATGGGACAGCCGACTGATTCAGTTACCAGGACACATGTCTGCTCAGCAGCTGAACTGGAAGCAGTTTTTTATGTATTACAGCATTTTCTACCTATCAGTAATTTTTCAGACAGTGCATACCTAGTTAATTCTCTGCGGCTGCACATGTCTACATGGGCAAGGAGAGGGTTTGCTGATAACATGGGCAAACCACTCAAGCATGCTTCTGTGTTGCAGACTGTTTGGAATTTGGTTCGTAGTTAGTCCCTTGTGGGTTGCTACAGTATCTTAAAGCTAAAAGCTCATCAAAAAGCTACAAATTAAATTTTTCAGTTAAATAACTAAGCTGATCAGATGGCAAAAAGGCGGCAGCAAAAAAAGAAATGCAGTTGTATCCTACAGAACATCTTTCTAGTGTACCAGATAAAACCACTGCAGTACATGCCATCCAGACATTTTCAGTTCAGAATTTACAACATGATTTGCTGCAGATCCAAACTAAGTTTGGACTGCAGGAAGATTTAGAAAAATTTACTCTGGTAGGAGAAAGTCCAGGACAATATTATGCAAAATGTTTTGAAGACTGTTCTAGTCTTCCTTATATACTGTACTAACAGGCACAACAGTTAGTGAAATTTAATCATCAGGTATTGGGACATTTGGGTACACAAAAGTTATGGCCCATTGTAAAAAAAAACAAGTATTGGCATCCACAGTTAAAGAAAATCTGCAATTTAGTGCATGCTGAATGCTTAATATGTTTACAGGTTAATGCTCAATTGAAAAAAACACAGTTACGAAGGGTATCTCCAGCGGATGAACCTTGGTATGCCATCCAAATTGACTTTGCAGGTCCATTACCCCCAGCTAAAGGTGGGTACAGGTATCTTCTAGTGATAGTTGATGTTTTTTCAAAATGGGTAGAAGCAATTCCTACAAAAACAATGACAGCTAAGGCTACAGCAGAAGCCTTATGGAAAAACTTTTTTTTCATTGGGGATGGCCACGAGTTATCGAATCCGATAATGGGCCACAATTTGTCAGTAAACTAATGAAAGCTTTGCGTGATTTGCTTAGTATCCACCAAAGATTTCATGTTCCTTACCATCCCCAGTCTAATGGGATAATTAAAAGAATGAACAGGACTCTTAAGAAAGCCTGCTTGGAAAAAGGCGTAAATTGGGTAAAACATTTCCCTGGAATCCTGCTGGGTGTCAGAGCAATTCCACACAGTAAAACAGAGATCTCACCTTTTGAAGTTATGACAGTCAGGAAAATCCCTGTTAAATTGCCATTCAATCCTACTGTTAGTACAACCAGAACATTATTAGAAATTGCACAGCATCAACAATGGTTAAAAGATATTTCTGAATTGTGTCAAAGTCGATCAGAAATGCAACCATTCAAATTACGTTCAAAAGATCCTGTTATGCCACAAGAAAACCTTCCCTCTGGGACACAGGTATTGATCAAGATGTTCCAAACGGACGGTCCATGGGATAGGTTCATTGGTAGGTACTAGACTATTGGCCTTAGGGCCTATACAAGCCTAGCCAAAAAGGTACCCTGGCTTTTGCCACTCAAGAAAATTATTTTCCTGTGCCCCTGTCAAGCAGAACCACAGAAGTGATCCCAGGGATTAATTTCTTATTACCCATCCAATCATCAAGATTTTTCTTGAAGATTGATAATGAGGAGCTCTGTTTGACATAGGTAGTCTGTTCCAGAGTATGGGAAGTCTCTGGGACAGGAATCTATCCCTCCAGCATGTTCTGTTTATTGTGGTGACAAGGTTTGGGTCCCTAGAGCGTGTAGCTTGGAGGGATTGGGATTTCTTTAAGTGGAGCATGTCTAACAGCTCTGATTCTTGTTCATAGTGATTTCATGTTTTGTGTTTTCTTTTTTGTAGACTCACGACAAATGCCAAGTCTAAAACAGTTAAAACATCTATCAAAACAACTTTTCAAATTAATACCCCTTACGTGGAAAGGTTATACTATTGTATATAATGAAGATTCTGTTTGTTATTGTACTGACTGTACTCATTGGAGTCCTTGGGGTAGAGTGTCAAACAAGAAAAATGCAAGTTTAAAAAATAATCAATAACAATAATACTGTAAACCTAAGTTGGGATGGATGTTCATAACAGGTAAATTGTTCTTGTGGGCAAAGGACAGTAGGACAACTTTACTTGTCCATATAATGTTAGTTGTATCTCCGGGTACGTAACGTTTTCCAGCAATGTTACCTTTTGGTCCACGGTTGAGGGTCATTATTACGTTCGACCAAATACACCTAAAGTTAACCCTTAAATTTAATTCCAAAGTTTTTATTAAATGTTGTCAATTTCCTATATTTTATTTAGGAAAAGGAAAAAAATCAAAGAAATATCTACCATCAATACAACGGCTAATCTTCACCTATGTGAAGAAGTGTGGTAATCATACTATACAGGAAATTAATATTCCTCCCAGTAATGTGAAAGTACAACTGAATTTTACTACTGGAGTTTCTGTAATATGTACTAATGTCACAGTCATTATAGGCCGCATACATTGGGCATATGTTCTATCAATATTAACAGGTAAACCTACCTCTGTTCATACAGACCATTTAGTTAAAATCCCTTCTAATTGTAGAAAGGTAGGCAGCCAGTATTAAAAGGTTGTAGTACATTTTAACATCACTTTCCCAGACACAGGCAGGTGCCGATATAAAAGGGCTTGGTATGATAATCTGCTAGGAGGCCTAGGCACAGGCATTGGAGCTATTAATGCAGCCGACATTAAAATTCTAACTAATCGTTTAAAAGTAGTGGGGGAAGAGATCTCTCAGATTGTGCATTTACAAGCACCTTGGAATCCAGAAATATGGAAGACACACCTGCACAATATAAATTATCAGCAGCAGTTTTTAGATAATTATGATACTACGCAGCAACATCATTTAAAATTTGATGGTAACATGACAATTTTTGGAAATTGGACAAAATGCACTATGGAATCTTTGTATGTGGAAATTCAAAAAAAATAGTGTACAAACTGAACTTATGTTACAAAATGAAAATGTTTGGTGACAATTGTTTAACACATGGATACCTGATACAGATTGGATTAAGCTGTATACTGAAGTAACATACTGTACACCACAATACTGTACAGGAAAGTTTATACATTATAATGTCACTGATACCACTATTGTGTCAATTTATTGTGTTACCTATGATATTTCTCATACCAGAAGGGTATGAGTATTGGTTGCCACAATTTGAAGCTAATTATATAGATATGAGGGGAAAGACACATAAAATAGAGTATTGTACACAGACTCAAAATGGACTAATTTGTGGACAGCATTCGCTTGTCTATGAACCATGCTTACTGCAGCATTCTGTTAATTTGTGTAAATGGACTATTATGCCTTCTTCTTTTCAAATGTTTATAGAAGTGGCTCCTCGGTACATTTGTCTGGTTACAGATCAAGATGCAAGTCATAATTTAAAATGACCTTTTGTAGGATGTTTATCACATGTTGATTTCCTTAAATGGAATAATAAGAGCTATGTGTTTACTGAACCCATAGAAGTGAATATTTCCAAAAACTGAAATTATGACTTAATGCAGCTTCCCAATACATCTGTATCATTGGATAATTTAGAAAACATAATGAACAATACTAAAATTCTCAAAAAGTATTTGGAAAAAAGAAATACATGTATTCTGTATTACGAAGCATTAAGCATCATTGCAAAAGATAAACTTAATTTGGCTAAAAAGACACTGCTCACAATTGGTGGGATATCTTTACTGGTTGGTCAAAATCAGGAAAAAACTGGTTGATACATCCTGTATTTTTAGTGTTAAGCATTATAGTCATACTATCTGGAATTGCTACTTAAGTTGTCATTTGCAAAAAAACTTATAGAATTCAAAAACCATGATGGTTAACTTAGATAAACTGGAAAAGGTTTTGGTGTGTACAACTGAAGTTGAAAATGAACAGCCATTTTCCACTTTTTAAATGAAAAGAGGGAATTGTGAGAGTAAAGAACAGGTTAAAATGGACTTCAGTGGATTTTTTCTGAAAATGTAAAATAAATGTTCTGCATTTCAGTGTGTATAGTGCACGCAGTTAACAACTTGGCAAAACATATAGCTTGGCATTCATTGTTAATAAGAATCAGAAGTAAAATATTTTATCTCTTATAAACTATGCAGCTTGTGAAATTTATTATCTACAAGCAGGTCAAGACGAACTGTTGTATGCAGCTGTGTCTCGTCAATATGATACACAAGACAGGCCAAGGACAAAAGGAGTTATTCTTTAGGAACAAAATGTTTAAGATATGGAAAACAAACTATCAGCAGACCAGCTTGAAAGGAAAGACTTATTATTCTGGCAAATTCTCAAAACTGCTGATACAGGCAGAAAAGACACTATAAAGATTGGGACTTTTTCTTTTGTATGAGAGACTTTGATTAGTCTAAGCTGAAGTACGTTTTGATGTATATACCTTTCATTGTTAAGCTAGATGTAAACCTCATGTGCAGTAAATGAATGTCGTAATAGCAGAACTGTCTCAGTGTCTTCATTGAGTAAAGGTACAGACTACCTAAATAGTGCAGTACCACTTTAACACGAAGAACAAAGTACAATTGTGTACACTTACCATAAATGTAGATGTTCAAGTGTCGTCACTGTTGGCAGTCCTGGTTTCCCTCTCTCCATCCCCCTTTTTGTTAGCTTTCTTCCTTGTTGTTCTCTTTTCCTTAGAAGGGACATATTGGTATTTTTTTCCACTGGTGGGATCCTGCCACCAGAGCCTGGCCTCCTACTTTGGGGGCTCCTGACCAGTTAGGGCAAGAAAAACTGATTTAATGGTGTTGGCTGCCTTCCTTTATACCCCTGACAACCTGATGTCAGTCTTCAAGCAACAGCAACCAATGCAGAAATAGTAAGTCTCTGGTATTCAGGCTGGCCAAGGGATACCCCAGCAGGGATAACCCAAATGTGATGACTGCAACAGTGAAGACTCCCGAACATCTACATTTATGGTAAGTGTACACAACTGTACTTTTTGTGTCCCTCCCCCAAGCAGCTGACACACACACACACACACACACACACACACACACACACACACACACATGGAAAGGCTGGCACAGATTTGCTAACTAAGCCTCCTTCTGCCTAGACTATAAGGTAGTTACTGCCAACAGACACTCCAAAACCAGCTACTCCAAGGCTGTTACTAGGATACCCAATTATACTGAGTGAAATTAATATTAATTCAAATGGTAGTGTTTTGACCAATGCAGTAAGGCTTTCTGAAGTTGTCAAAGAAGGAACATTAAGTCAGGTAAACTTGTTTTACTCGGGCCGTTTTTCTGCAGCCTTTCAGCATTTTGGTTTGTCAAAGAGTCACCAAATAAATATAAGTACTTTCAAATGTTAAAATGTTCTCTAAAGGACCAGCCACAATGAAAAGTTTAAATATATTTAATAATAAATAGTAAAAGAACATGAAAAAAATAAATATATCTGATGTTGTCAGTCTTCATTTATCCTTGACCTTTGGGGACACGGTTATGATCCTTGGAACTGGCTCAGCCGTTACACAGCTACAGCTCACATGAGCCAAAAACTCTCGAGCTAAGTCTCTACCCACAATAACCCCCTCCAGATAACCTCAGATCTCGTTTGTCGCAAGCCATGTCAAACAGATTCTCTCGCAAGCTAAGTGAAATTTCATAGTTTTACTTTGATTTTTCCTGTTTTATCTCTCTCTCTATATATATATATATATATATATATATGTATATATATATATATATATATATATATATATATATAGATATATATAGATATAGATATATAGATATAGATATATATATAGATATATATATATATATATATAAACTTTATCTGTACGCCTTCTACCCACCTTGTTTTTCCTTCTAGTTTTCTCTCATCTCTCTTTGCTGAGTGAGTGTGCTGTTTTACCATATGGTTTTCTTTCCCTACCATCGTTGGTAGTACTTCTTTTCTTCTACCTCTTTAGGTAATTTAGGCCTACCATTGTTGGTAGCTTTCTTTTCCTTCTGTGTGCATGTGTGTGTGATTGCTGCCTTCTGATCTTTAATTTTATTTGCCTGTCAACATGGTAGATAAATCAAAAAGAACTACTGACTTTAAACAATGTCAGGATTGTGGACAGAAGATGCCCAATTCCGATGGCCATTCTTGTGTGTATTGCTTGGACCCAGGTCATCTTCCACAAGACTATACAATTTGCGGGTCTATATTATATTCTCGAAAGCTGACAGTGTTGAATCCGACATTGTCGGCAGGTGAATAGTGAAAGTGCAGAACATCTAACGGGTAAACGGAAATCCCCGTAAGGGGAGATTTCTGTTCACTTCAATGTAGTGCGGTCTCGTAGTTTGTATCTTTAAGCAGAGGCAGCATGGTGGGCGTAGCCCCCCACATGGGGTGTGCAGGGGGGTTTGTCCCCCTGCCCTACACCCTTTAGATTTTCTTTTTTTTTTAATTTCTTTTTATGAACATTCAAAATTTTAATAGTTCGATCAATAAAGGTCGACCTTTAGTGATTCGAACTATTAAACATTTGATATTCTAATATAGACCCACAATTTGCCAAGCATTCAGTCACTACTGAGCCTTAGTCAAAAGAAAAAAAAAATTAATATTGAAAGGTCTAATTGTCTTCTTTTGAGAAGGCTCTGTCCAAGTCGGACATGTCCCTGTTTAAATCCGATCTTGGGTTTAAGTAAAGTCACTCGGTGCCAGTGTCTCCTATGGCTCCGGCATCCAAAAAGCATAAGACTTTTTCTCGCACTGCTTCAGTAGAACTGAAGGCTAAAGTCAGAAAACTATCGGAACTGACTACCTCGGCTCTGTCTACTACAGCACCACAGACCTCAGTGCCGGTCACATTGGTAACGACATCTTCTTCAGCTTCCTTGTCAGTACTGACTCCATCTACTATGCTTCCAGAAATATTGGAACCACCACTGGTGCCAAAAGCAAATACACTTACTGTACCCAGGACAAGGTGTTCGCCCTCTGTTGACCCCTGTTTAGGACAGCTCCCGAGTCCTTTCCTTGACAGACCAGAATCCCCCTCAGACTTCTCAGTCCATTCCTCCAGGAGTCTGACTGAAGTTGACATCATGAGTTTGGTGGATCAGCTCCTTGGGGCTACGGGTCTTTCTGTTTCTTCTCATACCCCACTTCCCTATGGAGATGGGGCTTTCTCTCCCAGGAGTCCACCAAATCTTCCTCCTCTAACCCCCCTCTGAGTGCTTAGGGCTTACAACTCCAATACCTACGAATCCAACTGCTTTGGTGCCGACAGCTTTTCCCCTTTCAGTTCCAGGATCTGCCTTGACTTCCTCAGTTCCATTGCAACCATTGGACTCCCAGGCTGTAGCTCCGTAGTTGGGTCCAAGGGTTCTTCATTGGCTCCAGTTTTTTTTTTCTGAGTCATCCTTGACTCTCTGAGCATTGGTTGATGTGGGCTGTACCTCAGCTCCTGCTTCAAGGGTATTTCTCTCAGAGTGGGGTGTGACCTCAGTTTCAAGGTTGTCCTTCTCTGATGTTCTTCGTGTTTCACTGTTGCAATCATCACATTTGGGTTATATGCCTGCAGGTAGCCCTCAGCCGGCCTGAATACCAGAGTCTTCGGATTTCTGCGTCTGATGCTGTCACTTCTTCCATGATGTCAGGTCGTCAGGGGTATAAAACATGCAGCTGACACCATTACATCAGTCTTTCTTGCCGTGCCTGAAGCAGAAGCAGTTTGCAAGTGCCAGTCGGCCATCTCCTAAAATTTTCATTTTAGAGTTTCAGACCCGAAGTCTTCAAAAAAGATAAGTACCTCGTTGGAGATTCTTTTTTCTTGCTCTAACTGATGTCAGAAAAAATTAACAATTGTCTTGCTTATGGAAAGCAAATACCTCATAGAGATTTTCATTCTTACTGTATTACCTGTTTAGGCCCAGACCATGACATCCCTCGCTGTCGGTTATGTGCCTTGTTCAACACCCAAACTATTCATCGTTGGGCTATTTTTGTAGCCAAATACTTTCGTTCTCGATCTCCGTACTCTGAAATGGCTTTGTTAAGTCATCCGACTACCAATCTTCCAAAAAAACATAAGGATAAAGACAGAGACAGACCGCATAGGTCCAAAACTGCCGACGATGCTTCCATTAAGCTAGCCACTAGTCCGCCGGTACTCAGTGAGGCACTTTCACAGCCCCTGATACCCACTATTACAGATTCTTAGGCCTCTACTGAGACCCATTCGGAGTCCGGTATGCTGCAAGATGCTTTTTCGACTATGGAACCTGTAGATGTTTCTACCTTGGATGGATCCAGAGCCGCTGTGCAGGCACCGGCTTCTGAGGATGTAGTCAGGCCTACAGACTTTCATATTAAACCAACGGCATAATTTCCAACTAGAAGTACCAAATTCCTCAGGCCTAAAACTCGCACTACACCTAGAAAACCGACGACTAAACCGCATACTCAGGCCCATATGCCTCAAAAACAAATGCTTAGAATGGCTGAAGACCTTATTACCTTAATTAGGGGAAGCCAGCCTTCCCCCTGTAAGAGACCTAGAACCGATTTTCGTTCTGATTCTTCTGATCTGGAATCTGATATCTCTGCTTTTTTTGATTACCAGGATTTGCCCTTATTTACTTATGAGGATTCAGACGCAGAGGATTCCATTCCCTCTGCTTCCCCTCCAGAAGATTTTTCTTTTGGTGAAACCTTGCATACCCTTAGGGAGCATTTCCGCTGGGAAAGCCAGGACTATTCTGAGTTCAAAAAGAGACTTGGGGAATTCTTACTCCTGCCTCAGCACAGGTCTCTAGCCATCCCTCCTGTTCTGGCTATTGTAGATGATGTTTTCTTGGGATCTAGCCTTAACCCAGACACTTTACCTCCAGCTCCTAGAAAACCTGACTGGTACTACAGAGTACCTGACTCTCACAAGTTCCTCTTCAAGAATCCTACTGCAGATCCAGAGATCATTTCCCTAGGACCAAAAGCATTAAGGCTACTGCTGCCAAAAGTCCTACCCCTTCTGATAGAGATTCCAGATACTTTGGCCATTAGGGCTTTAAATTGCCAGTTTCATATGTTAAAGTATCAGCAGCATATTATAGGACTACTTAAACAGAAAATGATGTTGATTCCTGACTGTGCTGAACACAGACTTGCAAGATTTAATGCATTCTGCAGAACAAGTTGGTAAACATACTTTGCAATGTGGTTTTGACACTTTAGAAACATCTTGCAGGGCTGCTGTCACTGGGTCTGTACTTAGAAGGCATGCTTGTCTTAAGGAACAAAACTTGCCAGATCATGTTAAAGCTAAATTACTGGATGCACCCTTAAACCAAGACCACCTTTTTGGCAACAAAGCAGAAGTCGTCCTCAAAAGGATGGAGGAAAAAGCTAAATCTATGCAAACTGTTAAAGATTTCCTACAAGTACAGCCTCCTAGATTCAGTAGGCATTGGCCTTCAAAGAACTGGTCCTTTCAAGTCCTTTCCAGGCCTTCTCATTCCAAACCCAGGAACAGCAGACCACCAAGACTTCAGTCTTCGGCTACGCACAGATCTAAGCAGTGGGGGGGCTCCCACTTCCAAAGCAGGAAGTAGTAAGCCACCCCCCTATGGAAAAATGGCACAATGACTTAACCTTAACCCTTCCAAGCCCTGCTCAACTACTTGCTCCCTTAGGAGGAAAGCTCACCCTGCATGCAAAAAACTGGGAACTCATTACCCAGGACAAATGGGTTTTGAACATAGTTTCTCAAGGATACAGATTCCACTTCCACACACTACCAACCCCAAATGGTTAGCCAGATCTCCCCCCAAATCAATGGGTGGAGGCCCAACAGCAGGTTCTCTCTCTTCTCAGTATCAGGGCTATTCAACCTGTCCCAGCAGAACAAAGGGGATAAGGTTTTTATTAAAGACTTTTTCTGATACCCAGAAAAGAAAACTTCTGGTGTCTTATCCTGGACCTCTCAATTCTCAACACCTTTCTGGTGGTTCCAAAATTCAAAATGCTAACTCTTCAACAGCTTCTTCCTATGCTAGCCAAGGGTGCCTGGCTTGGCAACCCTAGACTTAAAGGAAGCTTACCTGCACATCCCAATAAGAGAATCCTGCAGACAATACCTACGTTTCAGGGTGGGGTCCATGCACTTTCAGTTCTCTGCACTTCCCTTTGGCTTATCTACTGCACCCAGGGTGTTCACAAAGTGTCTCGCTCCAGCCATTGCATTTTGCAGGTAGAGAAATATTCAAATTTTATGCATACTTGGATGATTGTCTGATTCAGGCAGAAAGCCAGGACTTGCTATTACAACACTTGGCATTTGCAAAGAAACTTCTAACCTCACTGGGGTACACCATCAATGAAAATAAATCTCACTTAGTACCCTGCCAACAGATTGTATTCCTGGGAGCAAGCTTGAACACAGCTTTCCAGATGGCATTCCTCACTCCGGAGAAACAAGTTTATTTGACAACCTACTTCAAACCATTGGCCACAAAATCCCAGCTATCTGCAAGGAAAATACTGTAAGCTCTGGGGTTCATGGCCTCTTGCATTCTGCTAATTCCATTTGCAAGACTGCATATGAGGAAACTCCAGTGGTATCTAAAAAGTTTATGGTGTCAACATTCTCAGGACCTGGAAACAATGATTCCTATCATTCCTTGTCTAAGGACAAGAGTTCGTTTGGTGGGCAGAGGCCTGCTACCACAACAAGGGACTCCCTTTCACTCTACACCCTGCCGTCCAAGCCCTAACAACAGACGCATCAGACTATGCATGGGGGGCTGACATGGCAGGGTAGTGCATTCAGGGCAAATGGAACCCGAGACAGATGCACCTGCATATCAATCAAAAAGAAATGTTAGCTGTACAGAATGCTGTGACAGCCTTAAAAGACCTTATTCTTCCAGGACAACTGTTGGTAAAGACAGACAACACCACAGTTATGTGATACATAAATAAGCAGGGGGGAACCCACTCCTACCCTCTCTGCAGACTAGCCATGGCTCTGTGGAACACAGCTTTGAGCTACCAAGTACACCTACAAGCTCAATTCCTGCCACGCAAACTAAATTCACTGTCAGACGACTTAAGCAGAAATCTCATGGACCCACACGAATAGAAGCTAGAACCCAAAATATTCAATCTCTAGAGGAACAAATGGGGGACTCCAGAGGTAGACCTATTTGCCTCCCCTCAGAACTACTAATTGAACAAATTCTGCACCAGAACTCCCCACAGTCAAGCTTGGAAAGTGGATGCCCTGTCTTTTACCTGGGAAAGTCTCTCGGTTTATACTTTTCTCCCTCTGCCTCTCCTCTCGAAGGTTCTATTAAAGATCAAACAGGACAAGCCAAGGACAATACTGATTGCACCAGACTGGCCATGTCAGCATTGGTACTCCCTCTTACGCAGTATGACACTGCTATGACCATGGCACCTGCCTCAGACCCCTTCCCTGCTGTCCCAGCAGGCGGGCCAGATTCTGCACCCTCAGCTTCAAACCCTGAATCTTGCAGCCTGGCTAATTCCATGAGCACTCCTCTAGCATCCCTCAGTAAGCAGGTGCTGGATGTCATTCTGGAGGCAAGGATGCCTAGTACCAGAAAGTCCTATGCTGAAAAGTGGAAAAGATACTGTTCCTGGAGCCAGGCTCAGGGGATGGGCACAACGGTGCCCAGCTTACCTCATATTGTAGAGTACGTAACAAAAGTGCTCCACAAGGGCCTATCCTTCTTGTCAATTAAGATTCATGCCTCTGCCATTTCAGCACATTATAATACTGAGCCACCCCTCTTCTCTCACCCCTTGCTAAAACAATTCCTTAGAGGGGCCAAAAATTTAAGACCCCCCCAGGAGAGCTCCCACTCCAGCCTGGGACCTTAACTTTGTATTAGAAAAGCTCACCCCCCCCCCTTTGAGCCAGCTGCAACAGCAGAGTTGAAATTCCTTTCTTGGAAAACAGCCTTACTTCTAGCCATCACTTCAGCAAGAGGAGTGTCTGAATTACAGGCCCTCATGGCAGTGGAGCCCTTCATTATCTTCCATGCGGACAGGGTTACCCTCAGGACTAATCCTGCCTTTATGCCCAAGGTGGTGTCTAGTGAGGCCCTAAACCAGTCCACTCAGTTGCCTACTTTTTTCCCTAATCCACAAAACAAAGGGGAACGGATACTGCACTCTCTGGACATGCACAGACAACTTAGATTCTATTTGGCCAGGACTAAGCCTCTCAGAAAATCTGAGCAGCTGCTAGCTGGCTTTGCTGCAGGGGCAGAGTGGAAGGCCATTTCAAAGCAAACCATTTCCAAATGGATAGCCCATTGCATTAATTTCTGCTACAAGCACCGGGGAAAACCTACCCCACAGGGGATAAGATCACATTCCACCAGGGCTGCATCTACCTCTATGGCATTTCTCATAGGAGTCCCTACCAGGGACATCCTGGAAGCTGATACCTGTAGCTCTCTACATACTTTCACCAAGCATTACCACCTGCCTCTCTTCTCTAAATCCAGAGCTGGATTTGCCAAAACAGTCTTGCAGGGCTTAATAGCTGGCCCTAATGCTCTTTAACTACCTCCTCCCTTCCTTAGCTTTGGGAATCAACCCAAATGTGATGACTGCAACAGTGAAACATGAAGAACATAGTACAGTTGTGTACACTTAACGATAAATGTAGATGTTTGAGTGTATTCACTGTTGCAGTCTTGGTTACCCTCCCTCCAGCCCCCTGACTTCTCTTGGCTCTGTTTCCTTTTTGTTTGGTATATCTTTTTTCATGTGTATTTGCTTTTTGATGGGGGTGTACCATACCATATAATTGCTTGCTATTGTGGGGGCACCTGACATCAGGGGCAAGAAAAACTGATGTAATGGCATCAGCTTCATGTTTTATATCCCTGACAACCTGAAGTCATGGAAGAAGCGACAGCATCCATTGCAGAAATCTGAAGACTCTGGTATTCAGGCTGGCTGAGGGCTACCTGCAGGCAGATAACCCAAATGTGATGACTGCAACAGTGAATAGACTCAAACATCTACATTTATGGTAAGTGTACACAACTGTACTTTCCGGGCTCCCGTCTCTCTTCAGAGAGGGCTGCCTTCCAGGTAATGGAGAGGGCACTGCCATCTGCTGGATCTCAGATGGTCCCTTCCGTGTTGGAGTTTTATCTCAGGACTCCCTCTCGTCCAGAGCTGCCACCAACCTCCACGCCTGGGCAGTGAGCACCTAAGCTGCAAGATACATCTGCGCAGGGCCCCTCTTCTTCCAACTCCTCAATAGGTTCCCACTGAGGAGCCACCCCAGAAAAAGATGTGTAAGAGGAAACCGATTCCCCTGAGGAATTGGTCACAGGAGACACATACTTCGATGGTGGGGTGGGTTGCGCCAATCACCTCCAGAACACATACCCTTCTGAGACATTCTAGAGATTCTGAAACAGAGGGGTAACTGGAAGCCCAAAGACTCTACTTCTGAAGTGTCGGTGTACTTTGCAGGCTTTTGGTGCTCACCCAGCTACTTCTTGGGTGACTTTTCCTGCTGACAGTCTTATTAAATTGATTGCACAGAAGGCTTGGAAGGCTCCTGACTCCATAGAGCCAATTCCTCAGAGACTGGACAAAATACTCTATCTTGTTCCTTTTTGATGGCCACTGCCACCATCATAGCATCTACTGCTAACCCATTAGCCCAGTGCTGGTGGTGTTCTGGAGATGAGAGTATTTTGTCCAGTTTCCGAGTAAAATGTTCCCTTGTTTATCCCCCTAATCAAGAGTCCAGGTTGATGGACAGATTTGGAAAGTGGGTGTACGCATCATTGATCTTCATTTTAAGGCTTTTGAATTTTATAGCGCATTTTACTAGGCTCCAGAGGGATCTGATCAAGAAGTTATCAGATACCTTAGCAGGAGCATTGTGGGAGGAGGTCCGGTTTAAAGTTGCCTCCGAGCCAGCCACCCTGGAGTCTATTTCCAACTCGTCCATCAGACTCATTGTGCATGCAGCCAAAGGGACAACAAGTTCAACAGGTTCAGGTGTTGCGTCACGCCTGGATGCACTTGTGTGAGTTTGCAGAGCCATTTAAGTCTTCCTTCGTTCAATGCTCCTTTTGACAGATCTTCCTTATCCAGCCCCAAAGGCAGAGAAACTACCCAGGTGCAAGAAAGATGGGAAGGCCCTATCTGCAGTGGCCATACATTTTTCTACTCTCCAACGGTCCCACTCTTGGAATCAGAGGAACAGGAAGATGTGGTTCAAAAAATCCCACAAGCCTTTTCAGGATACACGTGGTGGTGGCTTTCCTCAGGTCAGGGGGGGAGCTGTAATGGAATATGCTGACCCTGTAGCAGAGGTGGCCCAGAAAATCAGGGTTTCAGAGATGCTTTCTCTGGTGAACCCTGCTGAGTGCTCCTGAAAGGGGCCCCAATAGCTTACCTCTGGAAGCATTCGGGGGAGGATTTTCTGTGCACTCAAGAGCCTGGTGGCAAATAACCTCGGATACTTGGGTGCAAAGGATCATTGCGAGAGGTTACCATATTCCCTTCACTCTCATTTTAAGATTAAGACAAAGACTCCCCGATGTTCCATCCAATCAGAAGGATCAAGTAGCTTTAGAGATTCAAAAATTGCTAGAAAAAAGAGTCATCCAAGAAGTCCCACCAGACCTGATAGGATACAGATTTTACTCGAGGTTCTCTTTGGTGCCAAAAAAGGCAGGGTCTTTAGACCAATTTTAGATCTCAGCCTTCTGAATAAATTTGTTCAGCAAGCAAAATTCCCCGATGATCACGTTTCAGTCTATGCTACCCTTTTTAGAAGAAAATGATTGGATGTGCTCTGTAGATCTTTAGGACAAGTATTAACCACATAAAAATGGACAAACACTCCAGAAGGTTCCTCTGATTTTGGCTAGGAGCCAGTCATTTTCAATTCAGACTGCTGCCCTTTGGCCTCACCACAGCCCCCTAGGTGTTCGTCTTTGGCAGCAGTAACAGCTCATTTGAGACTTCATGGGTTCCAGGTGTTACCTTATCTAGATGACTGGCTCATCATTGCTCCCACCGGTATCTACTGCTTCAAGCAACAGATTTTATTCTGCACCTGTTTGCTCATCTTAGCATTACAGCAAATCAGTCAAAATCTCAGCTGAGTCTGACTCAAAATCTAGAGTTCTTAGGAGCTCATCTGAATAACATCTCTTGCATAGCTTCCCTTCCTCTTCACAGGCAGCAGAAGATAAAATCCCAAGTACAAGGCATTCTCTCCAGCGACAAGTTTCCTGCACTTATAGTCCTTTGAGCCTTAGGTTCCATGGCAGTGACCATTACTTTAGTTCCACTAACAAGATTTCACATGCGACTGCTACATTGGCTTTCTGCATCCCAATGTTCCATCCTGACCCATCCAGTGATGCATCTAATTTTAATCACCAGTCATTGCAAGAAGGACTTATCCTGGTGGATGGAATCTAAGGAAATTCTCTTGGGCCGTCCCTTCATTCAAACTCAACCCAAGGCCATAGTAACCACGGATGCCTCCCAGATGGGGTGGGAGTCATTTTCTGGGCAGAACATTCCAAGACACTTAGTTCCCAATGGAGACCAATCTGCATATCAGTGTTCTGGAATTGAGGGAAGTGCTGTTAGTGTTGCAAGCCTTCCAAGCTGTCCTCCCTCTAGGAATGATTGCAGTTCAGTCGGACAACATGTCAGTAGTCTGGTACATCTACATACAGGGTGGAACCAGGTCTTACACTCTGTGTTGAAAAGCTAGCAGAGTGTGGCAATGGGCGATATCCTCCAACCGCTTTCTGATAGCAGTACACATCCCAGGGAGCTTGAACATGATTGCAGACAAACTGAGCAGATGCATCCTCCTGCCTCTCACAAGTGGTCTCTCAATCCCAGAGTGGCGAAGGAGATTTTCCGTCACTGGGCCAGCTTTGCTGCGATCTATTTGCTTCAGCTCTGAACAAGTGCAGCAGCTACATTGCCCTAATCTCCCCTCAGGGGGAGTCCCTGAGAGATGGTCTCCTTCCCAATTGGCCCTTGGGACTACTCTATGCCTTCACTCCTTTCCACTGATTCCTCTCTTCTTTAAGAAGGCCATCAGGTTGAAGAGCAAGGTGATCCTCATTGCCCCCTTTTTGACCTCGTCTGGTTCCACTTTCTGTGGCCTTACCTAATTCACCGTCTATGGATGCTGGACCCAGTTCCAGATCTTCTGTCTCACCCACAAGGACAGGTGCTGTGCTCCCCAATCTTCAGAACCTCAAGCTTACAGCTTAGTTCCCCCAATTCCATCAATCACCAGGCAGAAAAATGTATTTCTCCATTCCAAAAAATTTTATTGGCTTCTCAAAAACCTTCCACCAGAAAACTTTACCATGGCAAGTGGAAAAGATTTACTATTTGGGCGCACAGTAATGGCCTTAATCGTTTCTCCCACCAATTAAAAAAAAATATTAGAATTTTTAGCTATGCTTTTCAAACAAGGAGCCTCTGCTTCAAGTGTTAAGGTCCAGCTAGCTGTTATTTCCAATTTCTGCAATGGCTTTGAAGATCGTCCTCTAATTTCCCATAGATTGTGTAAAGTTTTTATGAAAGGAACCTTGCGGTTGAAACCACCTTTTAAGGATCCTCTAGTTCTTTGGAATCTGACTGTGGTTCTGCAGTGCTTGGTCCTTCTCCCTTTGACCCTGTGGCTATCTGTCACTTAATGTTTCTTTCTTGGAAAACCATTTTTCTGACTGCCATTACATTCACTAGAAGAATTTCTGAAATACAAGCACGGTCTTCAAACCCCCCCATATTTGATTTTTCATAAAGATAGGGTTTCACCAAGAACCAACCCATACTTTCTCCTTAAGGTGGTCTCAGAAACTAATATTTATCAATCCATTCACTTACCTGTTTTCTTTCCAAATTTCTCTAGCAAAGGTGAATATTACTTACATTTGATGGATATTCACAGACAATTACATTTCTACCTCAGCAAAAGTAAAGAGTTTAGAAAATAGGACCATTTGTCCCTTTCTCTGCTCCATCTCTGGGGAAATCCATTTCAAAGGCCACCTTGTCAAGGTGGTTGAGAGACTGTATTCCCTTCATTTACAACAAAAAGAATCTCCAATTACCAGCACCAGTCAGAGCGCATTCTACTAGGGCAGTAGCCACGTCCACTGTTTTCCATTCCAAAGCTTCTGTGGTTGAAGTATGTGCAGCAGTAACCTGGGCTTCTCTGCATACCTTTATAACTCATTACAAATTGGATCTGGTCTCCAGGGGAAAACATCCTTGGGCTCTGTAGTTCTCAGGAATATCCTTCCATAAGGCCAACCAAGATTTAAAGTAGCTGGGGACTGGCCCAAAGGTCAAGGATAAATGAAGATTGAGAACATCAGATAAAGAAGTTATGTACTTACTATAACATTCCATCTGTGTTGTCGATTTTCATTTATTATTGACACCACCCCTTCCTGTCCTTTTCCTTCAGACTTCTTGGAGGATCAGTTGCTTGTCTTGGTAACCCCATCAGTTTGGACCTTGGAAATAGACTCTTCTTTTCCATATGTGTATTTTATTCAGCCTGCATGTGTAGCTGCAAACTCGATCTGAGGTAATCTGGAGAGGGGTATTGTGGGTAGAGACTTGGCTTAAGAGTTTTTGGCTTGTATCAGCTATGTAACCACCGAGCCAGTTCCAAGAATCAGAACCAAAATTCCCAAAGGTCAAGGATAAATGAAGATTGATAACACAGATGGAACTTTATGGTAAGTACATAACTTCTTTTTACAATAAACACCAGAGTTTCAGTCACAGGAAATATTAAAATAGCACAAATGAATAGATTCACACAGATGCAGAAAATCAGTACTTAACTCATTACATCCAAGTGATGCCTCCAGGTATATCTGCAGTTAACTCCTACGGATGCCTCTAGGCATCAAATATTGCTTGTTCATATTTGCATCAATAATTCCAAAACCACTCTATGTACAATTTTAAAAGATTTCATCTTGAAGCATAAACAGTTGCAAACTCAACTGCATCAATATTTGTCCTCTGGCTAATGAAGGTAAAGAGATATTAACTGTTGTTTTTATGATATTAATTTATATAGATATAATTTTTACATTTTTCTAAACCTTTCAACAACCAAGTAATCCTTAACCTCATATGAAAGCTCTCATCTGTGTGAATAAAATGCTGCTGATAGTACGTGTGTAACTTGAGTGGTTGCTGAGATGTTAAGTTGTTTACAAAATATTACAAACATAATAGTTACTGTGTTTATTGTGACTTATAAAATTCAGTTTCAGACCTAGAAACTAAAGAATAATACCACTATAAAAATAGATCTGAAGTTGTTTAGTTTCATAGTATAGTACTAGGCTATCTGCCCTGGGGCATTTGTAAGCCTAGCCATAGTGATGTGGCTTTTGCCACCCCATGAAATGGTACAAAAATGTACAGAATAAATCTAGAATACTGTGCCTCTGTCTAGTAGTGACACAGTGAAGGTCCCCTTATATAATAGAATTAGTTTACTGTGCCCCTGTCTAGCAGTGACACAGATGTGACCCCTGGGGTAAACATATGATCTCCCATCCACTCATCAAAATTTCTCTTGAAGAGAGTCAGTGAGGGGCTCTGCCTAATGCGAACTGGGATCCTGTTCCAAAGCATGGGAAGCCTCTGGATTATGAATCTATCCCTCCAGCATGTCCTATTCATACTTGTGCCGAGGTTTAAGTCTTTAGCTCTCGTGGTCCTGATGGATTTGGATTTTTTGAGGTGGAGCATGTCCATCAGATCCTGATTGGACATGGCCTTGTACGTCAGGCAGAGATCACCTCTGAGCAGGCAGTATGCTACTGTGAATAGAGCTGAAGTTTCTTTAGTCTGGCAGAATAAGACATATGTTGGAGACCCTTGATCCTTTTGGTGAGGTGCTTTTGTGGTCTCTCCAGCTGTTGCAAGTGCCGGGTGAGGTACATACCAAATGGGGCATTGTACTCAATCATGGGTCTGATGAGGGAGGAATATAGGGGTACAATGACATCCTTGGATCTGGATGTGAAACCCTTCATGATGAGGTGTGCAAGGTAGAATGTTTTTCTAACCACTTTGACAACGTGGGTGTCAAATGAGAGGTGGCTGTCTACTTGGGTCCCTAGGTCTCTGATTACTTTTTCTGTACTCAGTGGGTTGCTGTCTATGTGATAATTTGTGGGTACTTTGTTTTTTCCAAAAGGGATGACTATACATTTTTTGGCATTTAGTTTAAGGCCCTGACTACGGCACCAGTTGTCCGTTTCAGTGAGGCCTTTTTGTAGGATGTGTGTATCTGCTGGTGTATCGACTATGGCGCCTAGTTTGCAGTCATCTGCAAACTTTGTCAGCCACAGCCCTCCCATGTTTGCTTTAACATCTGAGAAATAAATGCCGAACAAGAGGGGTCCCAGGACAGATCCCTGTGGGACACCACTTGTGACTGGCTTTGAGTCTGACATTGCTCCAGCGATTTTAACTTTATGGGTTCTGTCCTTTAGCCAGTTTGCAACCCATCTAGTGACATAAGGGTTTACTTTTAAGCTGTTTAGCTTATCTATGATGCCTGAGTGGGGTATTGTGTCAAGGCCTTAGCCAAGTCCAGGTATGCTGTATGGACTGCTTTGCCCTCATCAATGGCTCTAGTGACTGTTTGAAAAAGTCAACCAGGTTTAAAAGGCAGGATCTGCCCTTTACAAAGCCGAACTGGGTGGGGTCAAGCGTCTGTAGGTCCCCTATGTCTCCGTTTATGAGTTCCATAATGATTCTTTCCATAGCTTTGCAGACCAGGCTAGTCAAGCTTATGGGGCGGTAGTTTCCAGGGTCTGTAGAGGCACCCCCCTTGTGGAGTGGGACCACTGTTGCTGTACGCCAGTGTTCAGGTACATATCTCGAAGTAAGGCTAAGGTTAAATAGCATTTTTATGTGTGGGTTTAGCTCCTCTTGGAGTTCACGTAACACGCACCCCGGGATACCGTCAGGTCCCATTGATGCTGTGTTTTTTGCTTTGTTTAGGGCGGTTCTCACTTAGACATCTGAGATGACAGGGAGATTACATTCAGCTGGGATAAGTATTTCTTCTTTTGGTGGTGAAGGAGGCGAGAAATGTGCGCTGAACCGGTCAGCCAGAATGTTAGCAATATCTGTGGGTTTGGGTTCAGTGTATTTTTTGTTGTTGTGAACCAACTCTGAGCATATCTGAGGGTTTCCGCCCAGGTTTCTAACATAGCTAAAGAAGGCTTTGTGGTTATCTTTAGTGTCCTTAGCGATTTTTCTCTCAAAGTTTGCCTTGGATGTTTTTATGAGAGAACGTAGTTTTCTGCTAATGTTGATCAGAGATGCCTTCCCTTCATGGGATTTCGCTCTGATGTGCAGTAGCTTCCTTCTTTTGTTATACAATTTGTTTATGGCTGAGGTCCACCAGACAGGATGCTTACATTTGGTGGAGAGGGACTTGGATTTGTTTGGGATTGCATGATCCATGCATTCTTGGAGATGTCCATAGAAAGCATTTGTGAAGGATTCGCATTGTGGGATGTGGTATCCACTGGCACAGTGGGCTTAAAGGATACCATCTCAGTCTTAAGAAGAGTGAAGTCTGCTTTTGAGAAGTTTTTCACTGTGGTCTTTTGTGCTGGGGGTGGAGGTGGGATATGTATATCCAGGGTGATTAGTTTGTGGTCAGATCTCACTAGTGAGGGGTATACTTCCGGTGTGGAGCATTTTGTCCCCATGTTTGTGATGATCAGGTCTAGTATATTATCTCCCCTAGTGGGAGAGGTGACTAGTTGTTCCAGTGCATTTGAATTTATGAATTCCAGGAACCTTTGGGCTAGGGTATTAGGGCTAGAATAATGTACCCAATCTATGTTTGGGTAGTTGAAGTCTCCCAGTATGATGGTATTTTGTGATACATTATATTATACTAACTATCAAATCCAAGACCCTCTCCACCAAATGTAAGCGTCGCTGTTCATTCTTTACTGATGGGTTCGGAGCCAATCCCTCGGCTCCGATATGGCCAATTGCAAAGCTCGTGGTCTTCAAATAGCTCAAGGCCAAGTCCCTATTCCATGATGCACCTGTGAATTACCCCAGGTATAGTTTGCCACTGCAACAGAGCGGAGGTTCTGAATTAGCTTGGGCCAGATAAGCACATTTTTTCATTAAAATTCCTGTAAAGGTTTTTTGATAGTATAATTAGTTAGGATAGTTTATAAAGCTCTTATAGCTTTCAGTGTGTTTTTCCCTTCCCATTTACTGTTTTTTTTATATATTTCTAGTTGGCCTCTTTTAGAGGCCTAGTTAGTTGTAGTTCTTAGAGGTGTGGTCTGTCTAGCCTTCGTTTTATTATATAAGGCTTAGTACAGTAAACCTTAGTCTATATAGATAAGCGTATTGCTTCCCTTTTTCAGTTTGCTGTGCTATTTAGTGACCTTTGTCACATTTCTTAGATAGTTGTAGTAATTAGATTTCTGTGTGGTCTGCCTAGCCTTCTGTATTTAGATAAGGCTTAGTCATTTATTACTGTTTAAATTTACAGTGAACACTACTATTTAGATAAGGTTGTTTCTCAGCAGCTATCTTTTTTGACATAGTCTGCTTGTGTGATATCATATATTGTGTGTGTGTGTGGTTTAGCCTGCTTTTATTAAGGCTTACCTGGTATTTTTTTCTATTGTTTGAAAATTCACTGTTGTAGTTTTTTGTGTGGTAGCAGTAAATATTTCTATCTTTACTATGGCTGACCAAGATAAGCACCCCAAGTGTGGGTTCAAAAAGTGCCCTAAGTGTGGCCAGAAAATGTCAGTTACAGACAGCCATGTTAACTGTGTTTATTGTCTATGGGGCTCTGCATTTGCAAGTCAATTGTGCCATTTGTCATTCCTTCTCCTCTAGGGTCCTGCAGGAAAGGAAGAGCAAACTGATCGATAGAGGCTTGTTGAAGCCTTCATTTCAGGAAGCTTTGAGTGACCAGGATGGCTCCAGTAGGTCTTCAAAGTCTTCCAAGACATAAGACTCAAAAAAAAAAAAAGTCAAAGAAGTCATTGACTTCGGCTCCACTGCCCTCGTAGCCAACCGTCTTTTCCTTTTGGAGCCAGTCCTCAGTCTTGGAACCGGTCTTTGAAGCGCAGAAAAGTCCTATTTTCCAGTCGGTACCACCTTGGATACGATCTTCTCGATCATCTATCAGCCTGTCAGATCTGGATGTGGATTGTGTGGTACAAAAGCTCTTGTTGGCACCAGCATTAGCCAAAATATTATCGGCTTCAACCCAAATGGCTTTGGAGCCAAAGACCATTGCACTGACTCTTACTGTTCCTACTCCAAGCCATGCTGGTCCTTCGGAGCCGGAGGAGGCAGAGCTGATGTTAGTGGAACCCTCGGAGCCGACGCCTGCTCCAGTGTCTTCGGCTCTGTGTACTCTGACGTCCCTGGTGCCTATCGAGGACTCTAGGAGCCCGACAGTCTGGTTGGGTTTAGGGAGGACAGTCGGACCAATTTGTTGGTTCCGACTTTGCCTCTCAAGGCCTCGGCTCAGATGAGCTCGTCTCTTACCTCAGGCTCGGAGTTCCCGGTGCCAGAGCTGTCAATGGTTTCCTCGGATCCGTTGGCTCACTCACATCGGAGCAGAGGTGCTTTCGATGCCATGAGGAGAGTCATGTCTCCTAGGACATCCTCAACCTTGGGTCTACCCTCCTCCTCCCCTAAAGTGCCTGTGTCCGCTTCTGCCGCACACATCCTCACTAAGCATAGAGACCCAGAGCCTCAGGAAGCCCCAATGGGTGGCCCCTGCTCTTCTGAGACTTCACCAGAGGCCCCCAAAGATGAGGTTCCCAGGAAGAGATTGTGCAAGAGGAAGCACCTGGACTCCCCACAGGAGTCTCTCACATTGGATACTGACTTAGATGAGTCAGAAGGGTCCCTATGGCCCCCCCCCTGAGGATATCTCATTTGCTGAAATACTTGAGATCCTTTGGCAGAGGGGTGACTGACAGTCCAAAAGCCCTACTGAGGATGAGTCAGTTCTCCTGAAGGCTTTCGGGTCTCAGCCCTCCACCTCTTGGGTGTCTCCACCTTTTGATAAGCTGATGCAGCTGGTTTCACGAAGAGCGTGGGAGTCTCTGGATACTATGGAGCCTGTCCCTAGGAGGCCTAATAAATAAATTTCTGCCCCACTTGACAAAACATTCTTAACTAAAGGTGTTCCGGTTGATGCCATGGTGATGGCGGCGGCCATCAAGAAGGAAATGTTTGAGACTTCATCTATCCATCCTCTTAACAGAGACTCCAGGATTATGGATAGATATGGGAAGCACATGTTCAGTTCAGCGACCTTTGCTCTCCATTTGCTGAACTAGTTAACCCATTTTACTAGGTTACAAAGAGATCTCCTTAAGAAGTTGGGAGATACTCTTCAGGGTACAGTAGCTGCAGAGGAGCCTCCAACAAAGTTGCTACCCTAAATTCTACTGTCAACTCATCCATGCGCTTCATATCTTATGCAGCTGATGGAACGAGTAGGGTAGCGGGTACAGGAATCGCTCTTGAAGACATTCCTGGATGCGCTTGTATTCCTTCGCAGAGCCCTTCAAGTCATCCTTCGTGAACACTCCCTTTGGCTCATCCCTTTTCCGGTCTAAAGTGAGGGGAAACCTTAACCAGGTGTGAACAGGATGGAAGACTCTGCCGTCAGGGTTCATTATTCCACGCCTACCCGACCCTACCCTAAAGGTCAAAGGGGAGGAAAAATGTGGTTTCGAAAAGCCCAAAGAGCCTTTTAGGACACACATGGTGAACCCCCCTCCAGGGCCAGAGGAGGGGGTAGTAATGGAAGACACTGCCCTCGTGGCAAAGGGGGGTCTGCAACACCAGGGTGACAGAGATCACTTCTCTGGGAAGCCGTACCAGTGCTCCTGAGAGGAGGCCTGACTGTCCTGCTCTGGAGGCAGTTAGGGGTCGCTTATCTTTGTACCCAGACACCGGGCTAAACATAACAAAAGACAGCTGGGTACAAAGTATCATTTCCAGAGGGTATTTCATTCCATTCGCCTCTCCATACAGTCATAAGAAAATTCCCGGACGTTCCACCCATTTGCAGGGAAGAGGCAACTATAGTGGTCCAAACGTTGCTAACAAAAAGAGTCATCCAACCAGTCCCAGCAGACCAAACAGGATCCGGAACTTACTCAAGATTTTTTTTTAGTTCCAAAAAAGACAGGGACTGGAGACCCATATTGGACCTCAGCAGACTGAACCAATATGTAAAGAAAGAGAAGTTTTGGATGGTCACGCTTCAGTTTATACTTCCCTTCTTAGGGAAAGACAATTGGATGTGCTCAATAGATGTCAAGAATGTGTACTACCACATAAAAATGGCCAGGGCATCCAGGCATCACCTGTGCTTCCAGCTGGGAGCCAATCATTATCAGTTTTGAGCCCTGCCCTTTGGTCTCACTACAGCCCCCAGAGTGTTCACCAAATGCATGCCAGTGGTCACAGCTCACCTCAGGGGTCTAGGATTCCAGGTGTTTCCGTACCTAGATGATTGGCTCCTTACTGCCACCACCAGGCATCAACTCATTCAGGCCAGGGAGTCCACTCTATCACTCTGCAATCATCTGGGAATTACAGTCAACTCAGAAAAATCTGCCTTGTCGCCATCGCAGCATATAATTTTTATCGGGGCAGAGTTGGACACCACCACCACTCTAAGACTTCCAATAGAAAGAGTCTTTCTTATTCATCAACATGAAAACATCCTGATCTCAAAAGACAAAGCACAAGCATCAGAAGTTCTGAAAGTATTAGGCATGATGGCAGCTGCAATTCTAGTCATACCACTAGCTCAGATGTATATGCGAGTACTTCAATGGCTGTTGTTCACTTAATGGTCTTACCAAGAACTACCCATGAATCACACTATAATCACAAATTTTTGCAAGAAGGACCTTCAGTGGTGGTTGACCTCACTTCATGTCACAATAGGACACCCATTTGTGCTACCCTCTCCTGCAGCCATTGTGACCATGGCACTCTTCCTACAAGAGCTAATAAACCAGTCTCTGGCATAGAAATATAATCTCTGGCTGCAGTCAGAACTGTAAGATACAGTCTTTACAGCCTAAACCAGGTAATTTTATTTCAGGATATTTTTCTAAAAGTTAGCTGGGGCTGAGCTTAATCTCATCTCTTCCAGTATCCTCTGTTAAAACATATACATTTAATCAGTTACAATAGTGTCAGGACCCACTGTTGGTATATTTTTTTTAACACAAATAGCTTTAGAAATACATTTTTCAACACAAGCATCTGTACAAATCAGTTTGATATACAAATGACGTATAATTCTTTACAAACTTCCAGCTGGCTATGCTGGCATATGTTACACATCCACTGCCCTACTTCTCCTAGCATAGATGGCAAAACCTCACATTGTCACAGTCATAAGCAACACCCTTCTGATCTTCCGTTCAATACTGAGCCCCACTGTCCTTCAGAGAGTTACAGACAGTACTATTGTAACATAGTATATTACTGAATAAGAGTGAATTCACTGTTGCTTCCTCTGTAGATTTTACATTATATTTTAAGGCTTGGGAATCTGTCTCAACATGCACATTCAAGCAGTCCTTATCCTAAGCCAGCAAAATGTCTTGGCAGATCAAATGAATAGAGGTTCACTGTTTCTCATAAACAGAATTTAGACAAAGAAACCTTTCTATAAATCACAAGAAAATGGGTCAGTACAGATTGCAGACCTGTTTCCATCAGAAATCATCTTCTAGGTCCAGACATTTTGCTTAAGGATTTTTTCACCCAGTACCCTGGCCTTCAGTGCTTTTCTCATTCAGGTGGAACAGATTTTCTAAATGCCAAAGGAGATAGCTGCTGTCCTGTTGTACCTTTCAGAATTATCCTACCAAAGTCTGGCATATTCTTCATTTAAGTTTGTCAATCATTTTAGCCTGTATGAAAGTTGTTCTACAAGTCTTAGCCAGGTTTGCCGTGAAGGTGTTATTGAATACTGCTTATGCCCGAGATCTCCCGGAAGACCCAACTGTCCAACCTGTGACCTAATTTTCAAAAATGAACCCGCCAGCACATGTTTTCATATATCTAGTCTGGAAGACTGTTTCTGGTGACTAGAACCTCAGCTAGGAGATCTCTGATTTTCAGGCCTTATTGTGGTGTGAAGCATATATAGTTTTCCATATACAGAGTATTGTTAAAGATCAACTCATCGTTCTTTCCCAAGGTGATATTTACACTTTCCCTAAACCACTCTACCTGAATAACCTGTCCTTTTTCCTTCATTGTGGTCTCTAACTTTTTCTAAATTAGACTACCTATTATTTTTTTATCCAAAACATGAGGACAAAGGGGAAGGGAGTTAGCACACTGGAGGTGTGCAAAGGCAGCTCAGTTATTTTACTTTGAGGACTACTGTTTTATAGTTAATGCCAGTTACAAAGGGTAGACCTTTATTGAGCATGTTTATTTCCCTGTGGTTGGCCTACTGGATCACATTTCGCTGTGACATTTGCAGAAAGGCCCTGACTGGACAGGTTAGAGCACATTCCAGTAATGTGGCTGTTACGACTGCAGTCTTCTTCAAGACTGTTTCTGCTCTGAGTATTTGTAATACTGCTTATTGTATTTACATGCACACCTTCTCTAATCATTACAGGTTTGATGTCCATAGATGATATTCTAAAGCCACTGAATGTTATGACCATTCATGCCGTGGTGTACCCTACCTCATGCCACAATTCTTTTCGCCCAGAGGGCCATGCTAGTCAATTTTGGAATAAATTTGTGGATACCCATCCAGTCATCTAGGATATGTTTTAAGTAAGCTAGAGAGTCACACTGTTTAACATGCAGTGGATGTTTATTCCACAGATTTGGAAGCTGCTGGACTATTAACCTGCTCCTCCACCATGTTTTATTTATGTGTTGGTAAAGATTTAGGTCCCTGATTCTAGTGTTGATGGAGATATTGGAGTTAAGGAAATACAGGAGGTCTGGGACATTTGGGTTGCTAATGGAGAAATAAATGAGAATGAGATCTCCTTTCAGAAGTCTGCAAGATGTTGAATGAAGTGGTAGAGCAGCTTCCAACATCTCTTAGTAGCTCAGGGACTTCAGGCCTGTGATCTTTTTGGTTAGGAACCTAACCTAAAAACCTAAATCCTTCTAATTATGTGCTGTCTGTAGTAAGATGCATCCAAAAGTTGGTGTACGCCATAATTAGTCTAATCAGTGCTTAATATAAGAGAGTGATTACCTCTTTAGACCCTTTTTCAAACAAGAAATATCTGTATTAAATTATCACATATGACACAGGCAATTAAAATGAAAACAAACCATACTGGCATAATTTTAGTTGCAAACATTATACATCACTTATAATCTATCCAGTCATTTTCAAAAATTGAATTGCTCATTCAGATCATGCCTTCTTTTAAACCTTATTCCTCCTCTGTATGTATTGTTCCCAGAAGTCCCATTTTTTCTATGTAATTTGCTCCTACCCTTTTCTAAAGATCCCAATTCCAGTTGTTTCATCTCTGTTAGTATAGTCACTACTACTAGTACTGCTAGTTTAGACTTTGATTTGCATTTTCTTGTAAATTTTTTTGGCAGTCACAGTAACTGGACTCAACAAAACCTTACTATGTTTAGACAATTATAATTATGTATCATAGCTCAAAAAATCAATTCCGTAGTTACACCGATTTCCTTACCCAGTATTTCTGACAAAGTAGTCTGCAGGGAATTTTAAAGTCTGCAAACTCATTACACTCCTAGAAAATATATTCCCAATTACCACTTTCTTAACCATCACACATCCAACATTTGCTGTCCACCTGTGGAAAATTTTTTTAGAGTCTATTTGGTGTATAAAAATACCTATATAAACATTTCAAAGCAAAAATCCTAAATCTTCTAGATTTTGTTGCATATTTGGGAGGCATACATATATCCCCCATTGTTTCTTTGTGAATTTATATCCAATTTCTCTTCCCAATCCTTTCTAAGCTCCTCTGATTGATTCTTATAGTTATCGTGCAATATTTTGTATGCTCTACTAATTGTCCCTTTTTTAATGGCAGCTTCTGTTCTAGATTCTACTTAAAACTCTACCAGGGTTTCCTAATAAAACTGTGACATGAAGAACGCAATCCATTCATGTCTTCAACTTATATTACTGACGTACTGCATGTTAATGAGTTTTTTTTATGTCTGTCATGTCAATAAGTGCAAATTTGGTATTATGCAACATCCTTTTCCCCTGCAGCTTTAGCAAGTGTAGTAAATGTCCACTTTCCTGCCTGCTTTTCAGTAGTACGAACCTATGCAGTTCAGTATTGCACAACGCTGAAATTCATATTTTTGCAAGGGGCAAGCCCCCTGCACCCCCCACACCCCCTGCAAACTATATAGTCCAACTCTGAGATCACACTAAAGTAAAGAAAAGGATAAATTTCCCTATCCATACTGTACCGTGATCTGTATTCATAACCTCAACCACGTATAAGCGAATGCACAGTGGCATTCACTGCAAAGGAGATTCACACAATTGAAGGTTAGCAATACGGGAATCGGCCAATCGACATTGGAAATTCCTATTTTTGCCAAACCATCATTCTTCATTTTGATAGTAAACCCTCTACCAGTACTGGTCTTTCACTTAGGATCCCAGTATTTCTTCCTCTTTGCCTATACTCTGATATCATTCTTTGATAAGGAAGGCAATCTCTAGGCTGCAGTCCAAATAAATTCATGGCCTCTTCCCATTCTATTACCTTTCTCTCTCTCTAATTATTTGCTCAAATACCTTGTTTTTTTGCTAGTTTTCTCCAAAAAATTCCAGCCCTCTCTTGCATTCCTAATTGCAATCATCCCTATCAGCAGAATCTCCTTTCTCCATTCCCTGTGTTAGCTTAGTTTTTAAGATGCTCCCTGCTACTTTATGAATATAATATTCTGTATGATTATTGCTATTCTCCTTAAAGGTCTGCATCCAAAATCCCAGTCTCTCCTTGTTTCTTGAGCCCCCCCCCTGTTTCATCATCATCCTTTTCCACTTTGAAGTATAGGATGTTCTTCATCTCACATTGCTGCAGTCCTAACACTTGGGTAGTCCGCTGTCCTCGGTCGGCCCGAATATCAAAGTATAAGGCTGACGTCGGTCAGGGCGCATTTGACTGACGTCAGGACGTCAGGGTACAAATGCGCATGACCGACGTCATATCCTCAGTCTTTTTTGCCGCATGGTCCGATGCAGAAGCAGTATTGCAAGTGCCGGTTGGCGTTCTGAGATTTTTCGATTTAGAAGTTTCAGACCGAGTTCAAAGTTGGCTAAGTACCCCGTTGGGGAATATTTTAGTTTTTCTTGCCTCAGTCATTTACCGGATGTCAGAAAAAGTTAATAATTGCATTTCGTGGGAAACAGATACCGCATAGAGATGATCATACTTTGTGTATTCCTTGCTTAGGGCCTGAGCACGGCGTTGTTGGGTGTCGCTCTTGTGCTAGATTTAATAAACGCACTATAAAGAGAAGGTTGGATTGTGCAAGGTTAGTCTTTGGGAAGCGGTGCAACTATAAAATGCCGTCGGATGCTCCGACGCCCGCTTCTTCAAAGAAGCGCAAGGACAAGGCAGTTAAGCCTAGGCTAGAAGAACCGTCTGTACCAGACGCCGGTTCTTTAGAGGTGTCGGTGCAGCCGGTGGCTCCACCGGAGGTTTCTTTGTGTTCCCAGGGTGAGACCTTATTATTGCAGGATGTGGCCTCTCAGGAGACTAGTCAGGCTAAGGGGGCTTCTCATCTTACTATACTCCCCTCCCTTCCCAAGGTGGCAAGGCCCTCTCCTTCTGTTTCAAAGGCTTCCCCCAGGGGTAGGCCAGGTTTGGCTTCAGTTGGTGTTACCCCTAGCTCCTCAGGTACTGTGCCCAAGAAGCATATGCTTAAAATGGCAGAAGATTTGATTACTTTGATTAGGGGTTCTATGCCCCCTCCTGATAAGAGACCTAGGGTGGATCCTGAGCTGGGGGGATTTGAGCAGGCTTCAGATGTTTCAGAGTCTTCGGCTGAAGACTTGCAGGAGTACTCTCCTTATTCTGATTCTGATGTGGATGATTCTACTCCTTCTGCTACTCCTCCTGAGGATTTTTCTTGATTTTCCATAAGGATAGGGTATCATTACATACTAATCCTTCCTTTATGCCTAAGGTGGTTTCTAGTGTGGCTTTAAACCAAACTATTCATTTGCCTACTTTTTATGCAAATCCCCAAAATAAAGGGGAAAAGATTTTGCACACTTTAGATGTCCACAGGCAGTTGCGTTATTATTTGGACAGAACTAAAGGGTTCAGGCAGTCTCAGCAGTTGTTTGTTTCTTTTGCCTTGAGTTCTCAGGGCAAGCCTGTATCAAAACAAACTATTTCTAAGTGGATTGGGTTTTGCATTGCTTTCTGTTATTCCCATCATGGCAAGGAGATTCCAGCTGGGATTAGGCCTCATTCCACTAGGGCTGCTGCCACTTCAACAGCTTTTTTGAGGGGAGTGGCAACCAAGGATATTTTGGAGGCAGCTACTTGGAGTTCTGTACATACTTTCTCTAGGCATTATCACCTGCCACTTTCCAGGGCTGGTTTTGCCACTGCTGTTTTGCAGGGCATTTTGGCAGCTCCTGCTTCCTTGTAGTTAGCCATCCTCCCTTACCTCTGCTTTGGGATTCTACCCAAGTGTTAGGACTGCAGCAATGTGAGATGAAGAACATAGTACAGTTTTGTACCTACCATAAATGTAGATGTTCGAAGATCCACATTGCTGCAGTCCAATTTACCCTCCCTCCTTCCCCTCTGTAGTTAGAGGCGGTTGTGTGGGTTGGGTTGTACATTTTGTGTATATTGTATATATTGTTCATATAGTTAGTGCAGGGGTGGTTGGTTGGTTATTTGCTGTCTTTTGGTTTTGACCTTTATTTTTAGGGTCTTCTGACATCTGGGGCAAGAAAAGACTGAGGATATGACGTCGGTCATGCGCATTTGTACCCTGACGTCCTGACGTCAGTCAAATGCGCCCTGACCGACATCAGCCTTATACTTTGATATTCGGGCCGACCGAGGACAGCGGACTACCCAAGTGTTAGGACTGCAGCAATGTGGATCTTCGAACATCTACATTTATGGTAGGTACAAAACTGTACTTTTCTGCTTGTGCTATGTATAAAAGCCTTAACTGTGTAGCTCTGAAGTACCCCTTCAAATCGAGTAATCCCAAACCACCTTGTTCTATTGGAAGAAACAGTTTATTCCACTTGACTCTTGCCATCTTACTCTCCCAGAAAAAAATCCTTCAGCTCTTTGTTAATTGCTATCCACAACTTCTCCTCTGGTTGATAAAAATATGCCTAACTTGTGTATAAAACTAAAGGTACTAATAACATTTTAACTGCTTTTATCTTCCTATCCATATCCATATAACAGAGCTTCCAATTTCTCAGTTTTTGTATTGTATTTTGTTTAGTCTGTTCCCACATATTCTTAGCTGCTAAACGTGAAATCATTTTAATCCATACTCCTAAGTACTTGATTTAATCATGTCCCCAAAACAATGGATATTGCTGAACCAATTTGTGTGTGGGTACATAATTTGCAGCTGTTGCCTTTGTTTTAGTTTCATTAATTTTATATTGCAAAAAGATTTGAAACTGCCTCAAAATGTTCCACAACACTGAAATGTCCTTTTCTGGTTTTATCCGGTATAAAATAATATCTACAAATAGAGCCAGCTTTTCTTGACTACCATACCAATTGTATCCTTGAATTTCTAAGTCACGTATTTTCTTCACTAGTGGTTCTAAATATAATGGAAATAAAGGGGAAAGAGGACACCCCTGCCTGGTTCCTCTGCTCAAACAGAAATAATAAGGGAGGAACTCACCCAGTTCAATTTTTGCCTCTGATCTCTCATACGTCCTCCTAATCAACCTTGATTACTTCTTTAGACCTTGATGATATTCCTTTGGAAATTAGCTGGGATAGATAAAACAATTTTCCTGACAGCTATTTATTTATTTAACATTTGTTTATAGGGAACGTCCGACTTGGAATGAAGCCAATTTTCTGCTGAGGCCCGGGGAGAAATGCTCCAGATGTATGTCTTTGAAAATGTGGGAAGAAACCGGAGCACCCAGAGGAAACCCACACGAATGCAGGGAGGACATGCAGACTGCGCACAGAAGGCACTCCAGCTGAGAATCGAAACAGAGAACCTCTTGCTGAGAGGCAACAATTCTACCGTTGCACCACTGCGCTGTCCAATTTGTCACATGATGCTCAAGAGGGAAGGGAGCTCTCATCCCAAGCACCTCAGCCTTGCCAAGAATTCCATTTTGTTTTGGTATGTTGTCTTTACAGTATGGTGAGGAAAGAGGTTGTCAATCAAAAGTAATGATGCTACACTTTTTAGCAATTAGTTTGCACCCATTTTCCTGCAACTTTATTGAAGTATCATTTACGACATAGGCAAACATACATGTATATAAAAGAAAACAAATCATATTAATATGTACATCACATATATTCTGTTGTATATTTATTATCTATCCAACTTTACATAAATTGTTCAATTTGTGCCTTCCCTTAAACCTCACTCCTCCTCCAAAGCATTATTCTCCATGTATTGTTCCCACAATTTCCATTTTTTCTATGTAATTTGCTCCTACCCTTTTTTTTTTTTTTTTTTAAAGATTCTGCTTCCTGTTCCTTTATCTCTGTTACAACATTCAATGCTTCAAATACAGTTGGTTTAGACTTTAACATTTTCTAGAATCTGATTTTTTTGGCATCCACCAGAATTAAATTCAACAAGAATGCAGATCCTGTATCCCAGCTCAAAAAAATAATTTCCTTAGTTATTCCCATCTGCCTAGCAAATATTTCCGACAGAGCACTCTGCAGGAAATTCCCAAAGTCTGCCAACTGTCCATACTCCCAAAACACATGCTCCCAGCCATAACCCTCCTCCCCATCACACTTCCAGCACCTACCATCCACACAAGGAAAAATTCCTCAGAGTCTGCTCAGAATATAAAAACATCCATGCAAATATCTCTGAGCAAAAATCCCAAATCCTCTAGATTTTCTTGCACGCCTGGGAGCCACACACATGTCCCCTCAGTGTTTTTCTGTGAACCACTTATCTAATCTTTCCTCCCAGTCTCCCCCCCCCCCGATTGATTCCCACAGCCACAGTGCAGTATTTCGCATGCCTTACGAATATTTCTTCCCAACAGCAGCCTCCATTCTAAACTCTACCAGAACAGGTCCCCCTCCCAAGACTCCCCTATCCCCTTCTCTGTGCCCACACTCTGACGTCAATCTGTGATATGGAAGGCAGTCTGCAGCCTGCAATCCAAACATCTTCCCAGCCTCCTCCTATTCCACTACCCCTCCCTCACCAGTTGCTTGCTCCCAACACCTTGGTTCCTCTGCCAGCACTCTCCAGCAAATTCCTTTCCCCTCTTGTCCATTCCCTGCATCCCTAATTGCAGTCATCCCCATCAGCAAGCTCTCCTCTCTCCACTCCCGTGCCAACTTAGCCCTCAGAATACCCTCTGCTACGTTATGACTATAATGTTCTGTATGACTGTTATTCACCTTAAGGATCTGCATCAAAAATCCCATTGTCTCCCCATCTCCTGACTTTCCCTACCACCCCATCACTGTACTTTTTCACTTAGAATTATACCATTCTGTTTGTGCTATGCATATGAGCCTGAAATGTGCAACTCCATAATATCCCCTCAAATCAGGCAATCCCCAAACCACCTTGTTCCATTGCAAGGACCAACCCCTCCCACCTTACCCCACCCCACCAGACAAAATCCATCAAATTTCTATTAATTTACATCTACAACTTCTCCTCCGGTCAATAAAAACATGTCTGACCTGTATTTAAAACCAAAGAGACTGAAAACACCTTCATTGCCTATATTTTGCTATTCACATCCATAAACAAGAGCCTATAGCTTCTCAGTCTCTGCACTATCATTTGTCTAGTCTCTTCCCACACATACCCAGCTGTCACAACAGAATCCTTTCCAATCCACACTCCCAAATACTTCATGCTATTACGTCCCCACAAACATGGGTATTGCTGAACCAACTCACTTGTGGGTACATAGTATACAGCCACAGCCCTTGTTTTATCTTCATCAACTTCATATCCCAAACAGACTTGAAACTGTCTCAAAATGCTCCACAACACCAAGACACCCCTTCTGGTTTTATCAGGTATAAAACAATATCACTTGCAAATAAAGCCAACCTTTCCTGAGCACCACACCAGTCACATCCCTGGATCTCCCAAAGTACCTCACCCCCCCTTGCCACCAACTCTAAATGTAACATAAATAGCAAAAGGGAGGAACTCTTCCACCCCAAACTCCAATTCTATATTCTCCTAATTAACCTTATTATTGAATCAGCAGAAACAAAGCAAAGCTTGTCTACCACAGAGAGGTTTAAAACTATTTAATACTAAAAATCAACAAATATAAGGAAATAAATCCAAAGAACAAGCCAGCAAACGAACAAGCCCGGCACAACAAGACCCGGAAGAACCAGCAAAATAACGTATTAAACCAACTGTGTTGTAGAATCAAACCAGAAAAGTCCTTAGAAAAAACAAAATAAAACCAAGCACTTTCGCTCGGTTATTACCGAGCTTTATCAAGGTAACGAAAAACATACTGACTCAGTTCAAGTCATTAAATAGTAATTTCAACAATCACATGACCCTCCTGATTAACTAATTTGAAGTGTGGCTCTAAAATAAAGCCATGGTATACTCCAAATCTTAATTTGAGCATAGATAGAGCAATATCAAAAACCTGAACCAAAGCCAATGAACAATGAAAATTACACTGGTAATTGTTCTATTATTGTCCATGGGCACATGTGTTTGACCAGGAAACAAAATTGATTATTTTGGTTTTTTACTGTTTTATGTTTTCTTGTTTATTATGTTTTGTTTTATAGGGTTGGAACCTGTATCATAGGATTATGTATTTACACTATATTTTAGCATTTATCTTATATTTTAAATATGTAAATAGTTTTAAGTAGGGAATTGTCATTGTTCATTGGTTTTGGTTCAGGTTTTTGATATTGCTCTATCTATGCGCAAATTAAGATTTGGAGTATACCATGGCTTTATTTTAGAGCCACACTTCAAATTAGTTAATCAGGAGGGTCATGTGATTGTTGAAATTACTATTTAATGACTTTAACTAGTCGGTATGTTTTTCGTTACCTTGATAAAGCTCTGTAAATACGGAGCGAAGGCGCTTGGTTTTATTTTGTTTTTGTTTTTTCTACAATAAAGCTGGTTTACTACGCTAAGGACTTTTCTGGTTAAATATAAGGAAATAAAAACACAGTAAAATGTGAAGTCAGCTTAAAGTAGCTGGATAAGTCCTTTTGGCAGGCATGCCTTCATCAGATCCTGTTATACTAAACTTAGCTCTTCAAATTTAAATAGGGGCTTAGCCAATAAAAAGGTTTCTTCCTCAGCCTCCATCCTTTCAATGAAGATTTTAAAGGGAACATTCCATTTAGTCCAAGCAGTTTGTCGGCCTATAAGTCAGCAATTCAATGAGTTTCCACAATCTCAGTCAAATTGCAGAGATCCCCCATTTTCATATCTTCAGTCAGTACTTCAAGCACCGTAAAATTAAAACTATGGCCAGGAAAATTTATAATATATTGTGACAAAGCACTGGATTTGCTTTTCAGCCTGATGTCACTTAAATGGCGCAATACCCTCTCCTTAAAGGGTCTGTTTGTCTTACCGATATAAAAAACAGTGCATACATCACAGCTAGCGACATAAATAATGTTCTTAGTATTACAGTTGGCATAAGTCTTAAATTTATATTCTTTCCTAGTAATAGGATGTTAAAACACTTCTTGAAATTTAGAAGCCCACATACTTTGTTTTCTACATGGGAATGTACCCATTCTCTTAGTGAATAAGTTCAGCTTGCTAGTAGGTTTATCTTGACATAGCTGTTTTTTTTAAATTCTTGCTGTTCTTAAAACAGAATCTTGGTGCATCACCCACTATATGCTGGATGTTTTCATCTGCTGTTATGATTTTCCAGTTGTGTTTTATTATATCACATATTTGTTGCACATTATTGCTATATGTAAGCAGACATCTCATTCTTCCTGTTGGTTCTGTATTGCTCTTCATGGGTTTATCTTCCTTCTCAGTAGTATCATAAAAAAATACTTTCTTTGTCCTTCTCACCTCCTTGGTTTCAGAAGCCCCTTTATAAATCTCATTTACCTTATAGCCTCTGTTACTTAGGTGCTGTACTAGCTGTTCAGTTTCTTCATTGTTGTTCGTCTCATTACTGCATAACTTGGACTTTATACCAAATTTTCCCCTGATAACATGGGGGAATATATGTCCCTGGGGCATGCTGGTTCTGTGTAAGAGATTATATTTCCAGCAAGCCTTCCTGAATATGTGTGTATTGAGTATACCATCTACTCCTCCTTGAAGTGTAACATCAAGGAAGTCTACCTTCTCTTTTGAACTGTTGAAATCAAAGTCCAAAAATGATATTGTTTTACTGATATAACCAACAAATGCCAACAGCTGTTCTTCATTGCCATTCCAGAGGGAAAATGTATCATCCATGAATCTCTTGTAGAACAATATGTGTCTACCATTCATTCACATCATTGAACACATATTCCGCTTCCCATTGAGCCATTACAATATTCGAGTAAATATTACCGCACGAGCTGCCCATTGCAACACCCATTTTCTGTCAACAGTGTTCTCCTCCAAAGAGCAAAACATTATTCTCCAACACCAATTCCAGTAGGAAGCATATCTGCAGGATAACGTTCTTATCAAAGATTTCCTTTTCATTCAGAAATTTTTTTATGGCTTCAATCCCATAATCATTCGGGATGACTATGAAAAGACTTCTCACGTCCATTGTCACCGTAACAAATTCTGTTGTTCCATCCAGTGTCTGAAGTCATGAAGATAGTTTCTAAAAATGCTGGGTGTATTTTAATACCATCATTGCCTTTGGGAGTGCTTCTTTCAGTTTATGCTCAATCAAAATGGAGGTGGGCTGTGTGATCCAGTCACTACCCGAGACGATGAGGTACACTGCTGGATCCTTGGTGTCTTTATGAATTTTTGGAAGACCCTTGATAATTGGTATAGTGGGATGGGTTACTACAAGACACTCGTACAGATCTTGTGCAATGACGTATGTTATCAATAAATCATACAAGGTCTCTTCTATTCTTTTAATGATCTTGTTCAGTTCACATTTCCATATTTTCTTATAGGTCTTACTGTTATTCAACAGATCAAGCATTTTCCTGTTAAAGTGGGATTTAAAGGCGCACTATTGCTCCACCTTTGTCAGCTGGTTTTATCACAGTGTCATTATTATTTACAAGCTCCTGCAAAGCATTCCTTTTATTCACGCTCAAATTGTAAAAAACATGGCTATTGCTATTGTTCTGTATTTCAGCTACTTCTGTCTCACAGACTTTAACAAAGGTCTCCACTGTAGGATGTGGTGGGGAACAAATGTACTCTGTTAGTAAAAATATTAATAGAGCCTTCATCAGCATTATTGCCTGCACCATTAAATATATTGTATAGCACTACGTTCCTTACAAAATGTTTGTCTGTCACAAATTCGTTAAGTAGTGATGGCAGGGCGGGAATAAAATAGATCCCCTTATTAAGATCTGAATTTAAATTTACAGCAATCATATTGACTTGTGAATGTTTTAATTTGATTCCTCTTGTTACTAACTATAACTCTTTTTGTAACTACTGTATATTTGAATTTCCACTGAAACTTTCAATTTCTTCTGTACTCATTTGTTTATTATTTTTAAATCAACTGTTAGTGATATAGAATCTGTAGCATTTGAATACCTTTAAACTGGTGGATCTTGCTCATTTTAATTTTCTCCTGTTGATACTCTGAATTTTTGCTTTTTATGTTTTGATACTTTACAAATATTGTATTTAAATTATTTGCCCTGGAGCTTTTCTCCCCGGGACTCCACTGAAAATGGTCTCTTTCTGGCTCAGTGGACTTTCCCGGTAAACAAATGTCAATAAATAAATAAACAATAAATAACAGTTTTCTGAGCCTCATTAATACATGCTCTGATACGTTCACCACCAAAGAATCTATCTCCTTGTCTACTTGTGTTCTTAAGTTGACAGCTTCCTTCGTTTCCTGTCCATGCTTATGGAGTGATTTTTTTGTAAGGGAAACATTGATTCATCATCATTGTAAGTCCAGGAAAAAATGGAATATGTGTTGCTGAGTCTTTGGGTCTAGCCCCTGCCACAGAAATGGTATCTATACTACTATCCATTTTATCAGTAGTTATATGTGCAGCATTCACAGAGCCAGAGCTCTGTTGTTAATGCTCTAATCTTCATTTATCAGATGACCCCTGCCGTAGATGGTATCGCATTAACAACTTTCGGTTAATCATTACTACACAGAGATTCATTGCTTTTGCAACCTGTTTTAACTATATCATGATCACGACTATTTTCAGTTCACTTACTGTCCGCTGTAAAAGTATTTCTCTTCTGATTGCACTTTACAATTTGTTTAGGCCATTCAAAAATATTAGCCTCTTTAAAATCTCTTGCTAGTTTTTTGTTTTTGAAGTTATTTAACATGTTGTATGCAGAAAGTGCATGCTGAAGCTCTTCAATTTTAAAAGAAAAGAGTCAGACAGTGCTACATTGTCTAATTCAGTTTGTTTACATTCAATGAAGCTTGTGGTTTCCTTTTCAGTCAGCCAAAAGTAATCTATGAGTAGTCTAATATGTTTAAAACTAGTTTCTAAACTGATCGCTTGCCATTTGGCAAGTAAATGTGGGTGAGAGTTACCATATGTCGGCATACACTTCACTCTACGCACTCTTGGCACTACATTATGATGCAGGTAGGCTTCCAGATGGAAGCCCTGCCATTGTAATCTCTTCAGTCTGAAAGCAGCAGTTTCTATCTGTTTAAATACTTTATCAAATTCTTAAGAACATGGAATCACTGCATCTATTTCAACATCAGATAAATCCAATTGTAGCAGCAGATTTAAATTATCAGTCAGTATATTCTTTACCATGTTGTTCATTCTTTTAACAGCAGACAATTCAGCTTGTATGCTCAGTTCCGGTTGGTAACTTAATTCAGTATTACCAGCTTCAGCCATATACTGTCCTTGTGTGTAGAAACACAGCTTGTTATACTTATACTTGTTGATTTTTTAGTATTAAGTAGTTTTAAACCTCTCCATGGTAGACAAACTTTGCTTTCTTTCTGCTGTCTATTTTTAGATTGGCAAGCTGACTTTAACTGCCAGAGGTGCATTTTTACCTGGATTTTTATTGACTTAGGGAGTGCAAATGCTTCCATTGCCCTACACGTAAAATCCCCAGCTTTCTCTGCATCAAGACCCACCAGCAAAAGCAGTATTTTGTTGTATTCTGCTTCCCTCTGGATCATCATACTTGTTCTGTTAATGTTATCAAATGTTTTCCTCCCCTCCACAAAACCACATTGTACCATATCTACCAATTTGAACAACACCTTTGCAATTCTTTCTTCTAGTATAGACATAAATATTTTAGATAGGCCCATTTCAATTTTAAACCATGGATGTTAAAGCTAGGTTTACTGTCTTTAGGTATTATAATCACCACAGCTTTCTTCCAGGATGTTGGTGTTTTCCCTCCTTTTAAAATACTGTTAAACAAAACCTTCCACATCTTTATCACTTTCTTCCCTCCTAGCTTCCAAACATTCACAAGAATACCATGTATTCCATGAGACTTTCCAGGCAGATTGATTTATATGTCACCATTTGTATCTCATTTCCTCATATCTTAGCCATTAATTGTTGAGCTTCATCTACCGCTAATCTTGGGATATGTAAGTCTTCCATAAATATTGCCATTTGTGATTTTTCTTGATTTCCACATTTCTCTGCTTTATATAAATGTTTATAAAATTTCCAAAGTATCTCTTAATTACCTCTACAAGATGTTTGGTTATTTTTCTTTTCATGAACTCCCTAAGTTTGGCAACAACCCTTTCTATTTTCTGTTGTCTGTCATCGTACTAAAAGTTTTTTTCTTTAGCTCTGGAGTTATTAGCAAAAACAAGCCTTTCTAAATTTGTGCATATTATCCAGATACTCCCTTATTTTCTTTTTAGCACTGTGCAGTTGTGCCTCTTCATGTTCTGTGAGATTCCACTAGTTTTGCAATACTTTAAACTTTGTCAGCCCCTTAAATAATTTTTGTTACTTCTTAACCATATCTCTTTTTTCTTTGACTTCTACTCTGTTTTTATACTCTACTTTCATTTTATCCCACTCACTAACTTTTGAACAAATTTCTATCTGTCCTAATAACTTTTGAATAATTTCCACTACCACATTCCTTAAATTCCCCTCTGTTTAAAATTCCTCTCTGTTTAACAGGTAGGTGGTGAAGGGCAAGTGTATCATTTTCACTTCATTTCCCTGCATTTTTATCTTGGTTGTTATCGGCACATTATCCAAAATAGTTACTGGACATTTGTTGAAGCTCTCAATTAAAAGCACACAATCCTGTGAAGTATAATTTCTGTCTAGTCCATTTAGTGTACCTTGGGGTATAATATGTTAATTCTCTCATAGTTCCTACTAGTGAATTCACTTCTGTCATACCAAATATTTCCATATATTTCTTCAGAAATCTACCCTCTTTTGTTATGTTTTCACTTCTAGGTCCTCCAGATCGTCACTGTTGCAAGTCAAGTTCCAGGCCTCACCTATAACTAATATTCCATGCTGAAAGCGGATTATTTCTTCCACATTTTTTAAGCTCTTTAACAGCAGTTTTAGGTAGAATATAAATACACATCAACATAATACCCTTGCTAGTAACCCCTTACTACCACAAGTCTGCCGTTATTTTTTTTCTCTTCCTTCACTATTGGAGCTGTTGAAGCAATTTAGTATAAGCATGCTGCTTTTTCTGTGTTCCTGATATTCTGCTGAAAATCCACCCTGAAATCCTTTGTTTATTAAATTTACATGCTCACTTCTTTCAAAATGTGTATTCTGTACATTGCTGTTTGCACTCTGCATTTCTTAATATAATTTATTACTCTTCCCTTTTTGTTTATACCTTTGAGGCCATTCACATTCCAAAATAATATGTATGGTATAGCTGTTATGATGAGTTGTTATCCTCATCTATTATATCTATCTGTTTTCAGTTTTTGTGTTACATGTGCTTCCTGGTGTTTGGCAGGATGATCTTTTATACAGTTTATTCTTGTCATTTCCATTTGAACCTATGTCATATTTTGCAAGACTTTTTATTTTAATAACCCCCCCAAAAAAAAACAGAACAACCCCATAACCTAGTAACTTAAAACAAACATACAAAACTATGTACATCTTCAAATAATGAAGTTTAACCTTCCTGATAGGAAATCATCAGCTGCACCCACAGGCATTAACTAACCTAAAATTAAGGTTGTCCATGCTAAAGTGTATGTTACGGTCTGTGCTCCTACTTGAACTAATTACTGACTGTTCTTTTCTTATCTTTATTTCCTTCCCAGATGGTAAAAGCACTTTGTATGATTTCAGTAACCATTATCTTTTAGCCTTAAGAAAAAGTACACTGCCTATATTTAAATAAAACTAAATCATACACTATTCTAGTAAATGCATTGAAGTATTTAGGTTCCAGGAAAGATGCTGTCTCTTACTTCCAATAATTTTAAACTTCATTTTTTTACAAAGCTGCTTGCTCTTGTACCTTTTAATTTTATGTTTCTGTCAGCAAACAATGTCCAGATTCTCAAGATTTATTGCCTACACCTGTGATCACATTACATTCTTGGAGACATGAGACCAAAATGTACAGCTGCCCTCAGCTGCTAACTTCTCAACTCACACTGAAGATTTATTTGCAAATTAAGCCAAGGGCATTAATTCAGACATTCACCTATGCAAAGTCCACTTTTGCACATTATCCCCCACCCCAACAGCCCAAGATTGCAGTATGTTAAGTTGAACATGCTTTTGTCTGGCATTTCTTCTCTTTTTTACATTGTAATGCTTACATTTCTTAAAACTGAAAAAGAGAAAAGTAGTTTTTTAGTATCTTTATCACATACAACAATCTCTGAAAACATTTTGCTATATAAAGTGCAGTTATATTGTAAAATGTTTTATATATATATATCTATATATATATATATATATATATATATATATACACTGTTAAGAGCAATAGTTGTTTTACTTAGTTGCTTTATTTTTCTCTTTTAGTGTCCTTCCAAATATTAATGACATGAAGTGGGTATATGCTTTTCAGACCCCTCACAAGTTTAACAAAGTCAACAAAAGGCCAGTTTTTCTGGAACATTTTTTCTTGTAACACCATATTTCACAAATGTGATTGGTGCTTTTTAATTTCACATTTATCTACTAACTTCAGTGTTGCTGGACTTCTGTTTACCTCCATCTCCCACCCCCAGGCCCTGGTTCAAGTCCAAAGTACACCATTTCTTCTAGTCAACTCCTGTGCTCTTTTCTGTCTCTCAAGCATTTTTGTTTGAAACATTGGAAAAGGTTTCGCTGGAAAGTTTCACTCTGAGCTTTATTATCAGAAGAATGAGGAGCAGAGTCCTCTTCTGGTTGTTGGTTCACTTTTTTGCTGGACAATCTTTTGTTTCTCCTCCTTAACCTATTCTGCATCAAAAATGACTTTGTTCCTGCAGGATAAAATCCTGAAAACAGTTGGATACAGCAGCTTATATCTCACACTTGCCTTTTGACATTCCATGACTGCTGGGATTAATTTGCTTCTTTTCTGCCTGGTGTACTGTGAGTAATCATTTTCCACAAACACTCTATTGTCTCCAGTTTTTAATACTTTCCCCTTCTGTCACATTTTGTCAGAATCAACTCTTTCTGTTGTCATGATTGCAACTTTAACTAATAAGACAATGTAAGAAACTTCAAAAGAAATAGATGCAGGTAGGGTGTATGTGCTGTATTCACCTCAGAGCTAAATAAGACAAAAGAATACAAACTGTCACGGTTGAAGCAAAAATTGTTTAATAGAACAGTAAAAAACAGTACGCACTTTCACGATCAACCAGATCGCTTCCTCAGACTAAAATACACCAACTGTCACTTAAAAGTTAAACTTTGGAGCACCAACCAGAAAGCAGAATCTATTAACAAATTAGGTAAAGGCTGTTTATCCATTACAAAATACATCTCATTAAAAAATTCTGTATAATATTTCAAATGTGTTTTATATATATATATATATATATATATATATATATATATATATGTGTGTGTGTGTGTGTATATATTTTTTGTTTTTAGTATTTTTTTTTTTTTTTTTTTTTACTTAGGATGACTTTGTTTGCTACTTCTCCTACCATTATCTGAACTGATTAATATACAGTCATAACTATATATATATATATATATATATATATATATATATATATATATGGATTGAAAATCGTCCACACAGAGAAGTTTCTTACACTGTTTTGATTTTGGACCCACTATACTTGTTTAGTGGGTTGTTTGAGACTTCGGAGATACCACAGAGATTTCTTGCATCTTTAAATAATACCTGTCTTGGCTGCTTTCTCATGGCCAGCTTTGAAGTGCACACACTGTGTGCCATTTCAATTAATAAAGCCTGTTGTGAAACACTAGAACAGTTGCTTATTTGTGCTTTCATAAAATTAATACAGTCTATTTCTTCCAATTTCTCTGGTACAGCAAAAAAAATCTCAGGTTTTCTTTGAGTGCTCTTGTCTTCTAACTCTACCATTTTTTGAAACCTCTCTTCTTGAGCAGTCTCATACTCAGCCTGCCTTTTCTTCATTTCGACCAGTGATTTTGCAGTTTTATCAGTTCATCTGAATAGCTGTTTAATGCTTCTTCCCTTTTTTCCGATATACTCTTTTAATGTTTCTTTTTTTTTTCAATAGCTCTGAGCACACTTGATTCCTCTAAATTACTGAAATCCATCTCTTGCACCAAAGCTAGAGCTTGAACTTTTTTTTGCTTAGCAGCTTGTTGATTTTCTTTCAGACTCCCTACGTTTCTTCCTTGCTAGCATCCAGATAGTGTGTTTACTAGCTTGTAACTAAATTTTACTAAAATTATCAGAATTACTAGTCTTTATCTTTCAGTTTCTTTTTGCACACTGGGAGAGCTGAAATTGAGCTGTTGATCAGTGTGCAGCCTTCTTTGAAGTCCTAATTTGATCCCATTTTTTGTACGCCAAGAATTTACTAGGGACAGTATTATAGGTTGATTTAACAACCCCCCCCCCCCAGTATGCACTTACCTGCAAACTTTGTTAGCCAGAGCTCATGGGTCTCAGCTTCCAGATCTGAGAAGTAAATATCAAAATGAAGAGATTTCAGTACTGAGCCATGAGGGGCACCACTAGTCACTTTCGTAGTTTATTTTGAGGTACCTACAAATCACACTGTGTGGATTTTGTCCTTCAGCTTGTTTGCTATCCATCTTAACATATGTGTCTGTTTCTAAAGCATTTATTTTTATGTGATACCTGCATGGAGAATGGTGTTGAAGACCTTAGCCTGGTCAATCACTAGGTGCACTGAAGGACCACAATTTGCAGCCTCTGTAACCTTTCAAAGAAGTTTATCAGATTAAATAGGATCTACCCATTCGTAAAGCCATACTGTTGGGTATTAAGTCTAATAAGATCCTTGGTATCATAATTTGAGGAAAGGCTATTATGCATTTCATGGCTTTGTAAATTATGATTGTAAGGCTGATAGGTCTGTAGTTACCCAGGTTCATAGGTGTTTACTAGGCTAAAGACCACAAAGGCCTTTTTAAGCCTAGCCATACATCCCAAATCTCTGACAAGTTTTGATACCCTTGCAAAGTGTAAGCATGGACCTGGGAGATTAACCATTTATGGGTTACCTGGGTCCATTAGAGATGTAGGTGCCAAAACATGATGAATTTCTGGATTCCCATCCAATTGTTCAAGTTGCACTTGAATTGGGTTAGGGAGGAACGCTGCTTCACATGGATGAGGAGTCTCTTCCATAGACGCGGTAGTCTCTGGGATACTTTCCCATCTCTCCAGCAGGTCCTATTTATATCACAGGCATGATTTAAGTCTTTAGAATGGGTAATTGTGGTGTAGATATGCAGGAGGTCCATCAGAGTGGGGGTCTGACAATGCCGTGTATGCCAGGCATTGATCTCCCCTCAAAAGCCTGTAGGAGACAGAATACAGGGATAGGGCCTTGAAGCAGTCTGCACAGGGCATTCTACTTGTGCCCTATATTCTTTTAGTGAGGAACCTCTGTGGACATTCCAATTGCTGGATATGCCTGGTTAGGTACATACCAAAAGGGACATTGTACTCAATGATAGGTCTGATGAATGCCGAATACAGTGGAACAATGATTTCCTTGGACTTAGATGCCATACCTGTGTTTATAAGTTACGCAACATAGAATGATTTCCTCACCACTTAGACACATAATGGTCAAAGACTAGATTATTTTCTGTGTGTGTCCCTAAGTCCATGATTACTGGGTCATCTTTAAGGGGTGTGTTGTCAATATTATAGTTACGAGGGATGGATGACTTCCCAAAGGATACTATTATGCATTTCTTGGCATTAAGTTTTAGTCCGTGGCTCTGACACCATTTGTTTGTCTGTGTTAGCCCCTCCTGGAAAACATTTGTGTCAGTATGAGATTCAATGACTGCTCCTAATTTGCAGTCATCTGTAAATTTAGTTAGCCAGAGACCACTGACATTGGCCTTGATTTCTGATAAGTAAATGCCAAAAACGAGTGCTCCAAGGACTTGTAACTGGCCTCTTTGTAGAGGTGGACTCCCCAGTTCTAACTTCCTGGGTCCTGTCTGTGAGCCAGTTGGCTATCCACCGGATGACATACGGGTTTGTACCTAGCCTCTTGAGTTTGTCAATAATGCCTAAGTGGAGTATTGTGTCAAATGCCTTGGCCAGATGAAGGTAGGCAATGTGAACGATTTTGCCCTCATCCATTGATTTGGTGACCTTCTGAAAGAAGTCCACCAGGTTGAGTAGGCATGATCTGCCCTTGACAAACCAAACTGGCTTGGGTCCGGTGTCCAGAGGTTTACTACATCTCTGTTGATCATCTCCATGATAATTCTTTCCATGGCTTTACATATAAGACTAGTGAGACTTATGAGTGCATAGTTTCCAGGGTCTATAAATGGCCTACCTTTGTGCAGAGGGATGACTGTTGCCTTTCTCCATTCATAAGACACAAAACCTGTTTGGAGGCTACAGTTAAATAGTAATTCAAGAGGCCCTGATCGGTCAACTTTCATGCTATTTAGAAGGCAGGATATTGTCTGGGGCCATTGATATAGTGTTCCTAGTCTTAGAGAGCATTATGGTCCTGTTCCCTAGTGACAGTAGGGGGAGTTGTATTTGATGATATTTCTTGAGGGAAGTTTGAGGGGGAGAACGGAGTAAAGTTGGAGCTGAATTTGTCAGCCAGGCGGCTTGCTATGTCTTCTGGCTCAGTATAGGTGGCTCCATTTACAGTGAGCTCTGCACACAATTGTGTATTGCCTTTGAAGTTGCAGACATAGCTGAAGAATGCTTTGTGGTTTTCCTTGGCCTTTGAGGCCAAACTTACCTCAAATTTGGCTTTGGTAGACTTTATTTGTCCTATGAGTTATTTGTTTAGTTTGAGACTGCTTTTATCTTGCTGGGTGCTGCATCTCCTAATTTTTGCCATGCTTTTCTTCCTCCTTTTATGCAGCCTATTGATTTTGTGATTCCACCAGAGTGGCTTGTTTTTTTAGTTAGTTCTGTACTTCTTCCTGGTGGGTGCAGCTGCCTCTATGCAGCTGTTAACATGTTTGTACAAGATTTCTGTGAACTGTTCTGCATAGGCAGCAGTGTTTTCAGGGTTTATGGGGACTTGAACTTTTGCCAGGTTCTCACTTAATAGCAGCAGGTTACCCTTAGAATAGTTCCTGAATATTCCAGGTTTTGCTGGGGGACCGGTCCAGGTTTTATTTTTACTTTAGAGGAGATCATTTTGTGTTCTGACCTTACCAGCGAAGGCATTACAGTAGGGGGTGTGCAACACTCTCCTGTATTAGTGAGGATCAGATCCAGTATGGTTGTACCCCTGCTGGTATATTGACTATCTGGTCCAGGGAGTTTGTGTTTAACAAAATCCAGGAATCTCTGTGCATATATGTTTGGTGGTGTATAAGATTCCCAGTTAATAGTGGGGTAATTAAAGTCACGCATAAATATTGCATTGGGTTAGATGGTTAGTGATTCTAATAAGTTTAAATACATGGTATGGGTTTTCTGGGTCATAGAGGGGGACCTATAGCTTGCAAGGAAGTGGTATCGGATTTTGCCTATGGTGATTTGAACATGGAGCAACTCAAGTGCATTGTCCTGTTTGACCAGCCTTGAAGTATATTTATCTTTGATGTAAATAGGGACACCTCCACCTTTAGTCCCTGCCTGTGAAGTAGCTGGCCTAAATGCGTGGAAGAGATTATAACCTAGCACTGTTGGTGTACTCACATGGCTTTAAACTATGTTTCAGTTACCGCACAGATGTCAGCATTCTCTAGGGTAAAGAGAGCTTCTGGGGAGTGGAGATTTTTGTTTAGACTCCTAGCGTTGAGCAGTAATACCTTTAGATTTTCTTGGTTTTTATTTGCTATGCCAGAAGTACTTGCAGTTTGGCATTGCCCAAAAAAGGCACTATGGGGGAAGACACTGTTTTAGCTAATATATGAAAGCTAGAGGGGAGAGGTGCAGACCATCCATGGCAAAGCAGCGTGGTCTATTGACCATCTCCTTCCATGCTGACAAATATTGCACCCCCTTAGAATGACACCAGAAATGAAGCCAGTTATTAAAGTTAATCATCTTTTGTTCATATTGTAGTGTCATCCTTAGAGAAGGTAAAATGCTGCTCATTGCTAGGCTTGTAACAGCCTGAGAAACATTCTGAGAGCTCCATGAAATCTCTATTCATATAGTCTAGGGAGGTATGTCTCAGGTAATTTATTCCCACATGGACTCTGACCGAGTCATATAGGTAATTGTGATCCAGTGACCTGAATGCCTGCATAATACGGTGGATCCTGGCCCCTGATAAGCAACTGACCGTGACTTTCTCCTTACTCAGCCTGGTCACTTTCAGTAAATGATATTTATAGATAATTGTGGGAGTAAGTGATTTAAATCATTTGGGGATTTGAATAGAAATCTTGGGAGTAAAATTTGTTTGCAAGGATATTGGTGATGTCTGATCAATGGAGGAGTATAACTAGCTTTGCTTTTGAAGTACTGGCATGCTATAGCCTACTGCCAAAGTCCAGGTTCAAGTACCTTCAATTCTTAGTATTCTCCCATGTGTTATACAAGCAGTACAGCAAGGCTCTTCTGTGCAACAAATGCAGTACTGAATAAGGGATCTTTGTGGTGAACATATTACGATGGCATCAGATTACTCAGCATAACAGCAGATGTTTGAATTATGAGATCACTGTGTCAGTAGGAGGGCCACCCTCCTTAACCCCTTTCTGAGTAATCATTTCTTGGATTAGTCTGCCTCTGGGAATGCTTACCCTTTATATATATTTGGGGTGGATTTTTGTGAGAGAAGTTATATGTTACTTATGATGGAACATGTACAGTGTGAGTATGATGTTTGTCTAGGAATTGTAGGAGGTAGTCTTTTAGTCCCCAGCCTTTCCTCTTGCATGGATAAGTTTTGGACTTATCAGTAGCCTAACCCCTACAAATAGGTTTTGTTTGGAATATGAGAACAATTTATGGAGACTGTCAGTTCCCAAAAAGAAAACAGCATGGGGGCATACTTTTCCACCTCTTACCACAAGAAAGCCTAAAACAGTAGGGGGACAAAGGCCTGAAAATAGGAACATATTTTAAGTGTGCTGCACTTATAAACCTTGAAAGTTGCTGGAATAACAGATTTGTGATGGCATACATTTTCTGAAGGATTTGAAGTGCGAAATCCAATGTCTGTCATTATTTAGTGACTTCAATCCTCAATAATTTGGCAGAAAAAAACAATTTTTTTGAAGAACAGACCAAAAAATAGGACATAAATTTGGACAGTTTGTAGGTATGTATGGGTATACTAATTTCCAATGAGATTTCCTGCAGACAGCAGTGACATGGAGGGTAACCTAGCTGAGAAGTCTTCCCAGTGGAGTTTATCTTGCTTTGGCTCATTACTCCAGAGCCCATTTGCATTTCAGGTCTAGACCCTCATTTTTCCATGACAGGAAACTACATGGCACCCTCACCCGTGGACACATCATCTGAGATGCAGGCTATATAAATATGTTTTTGTTTAGATCCAGTCCTACCCAGGTGGCTGACTGTGTCTTGTGTCACCATGAGGGCATTTCACATCATTTACCTATATGTTCATGTTTCTATTCACACACTCAACAAGAGCTACCATTACCAACTTGGTAGTCCCAAGCACATGTCCCTGTCTTAAACTGCTTTCCTGACATTCACAAGACTGAGCTGAATAGTAATGAATGGAGCAAGTCAGAACCACTGCTCCCTTCCCTTGGAGTAGTGGATCAGCATCAGCTGCTCTCTTTCCCACTCTCCTCCCACCTGGCTCCTGTATTGTCATAACTGTTGCTCAAACTCAAATCATGTGTATTTATTCAGGACTCCAGCTCTCTCTGCAACTGAGGTGGGTGGTTGCCATACATAGTCTTGGTATTTTCTGCATTTTTCACAATTGTAGAAGTAAGCATAGCTGTCAGGCACAGTGAACTGTATGTCTCCTCCAAAATAGTGCATTTTCTCTATAAAAGTAAATTTATAATCTTGAATAAAATGTCAAAAAGGGATACAGTTGAAACTTTGAAGTGCCTCAAGGGGATTTGGAGTCCATGTGTACACCAGCTTTCAAAAACAGATGTCTGAGACCAAGCGGTTGTAGTTTAATACAAAACAAATACCTCAGGGAAGGTGCAAGGGTGGTTGCTATAAAAGGGACAGTGGATGGCTACAACAGTTGGGTTTCTTTTGAAAGTCCAAGCACTGTAAATGCAATTCTCAGAACAACAAGATTGAAAGTGCGACTATGAAGAATATGCACTTAGTTTGAGGTTGACATACCTCTTAGTGTTCCCCCTTCTCTAATGGTGCAGTGATCTTGGAGTGAGCATGTGTGGGTACGTGTACATTTATTTATATATATATATATATATATATATATATATATATATATACACACACACACACACACACACACACACACACACACACACACACACACACACACACACGTGCATAAATACATGTATGTAAGTATATGTATGTATGTATGTGTAAGTATCAGGGCTGAGGGGATGCAGCCCTTATGTTGCGGGAGTGCATAGGGTAAGCCCCCCTCATCCCTGCTAAAAATCTTTATTCAAGATTTGCTGTATTTCATTTGTAATTGCACTTTATTTCATAGGTAACAACTTAAAATTTCAGGTCTGACACTTTTGACTGGTAGAGGAAAAGCCTTATAGGAAAGGTGGTAAGGTTAAAAATGGCAATAAAATTCAAGAATTCATCAAGCAGATATAATGCTTCTGAGATGCTGGAGAGAAGAACAAGAAAAGGTTTTGGCTTAGCAATGTCTGCAATAAGGCAGTGGGAAGACTGTGTGAGACATATGGTCCTTATCTGATAATGCATAGCTAGTGGTTTTGTGTTAATTAATTCTGTTTCAAATTTTCATCTGACTTACCATCTATAGATGTGAAACCACAGTTCAGTTTTGAAAGTTACCTTTTCTATTCTGCACTGCTTTCATTGTATGTTATACATTTTGTGTGATACCACCAGATTTCTCAATAACAGTTCTTGCAAAACAGGTAACCAAACACACACACACCTGGATGCTTAGGAGTCAGGAAAAATGGGGGGGGGGGTATTACAGCAAGTAGGGTCAAATTACAGACACACACACACACACACACACACACACACACACACACACAGTGAAGGCCTCTGCTTGGACATTGTTAGAATCATAAATGTGAAAGGATAATATCAGATCTCATTTAGATTTGAAATGTACTGCTTTTAGAAACTTAGAAGGTTGCTAGCATAACAGGTTTTGTGTTAGCATACATTTTCTGCCAGAATACCACAATTTTTTTCAGGAGCAGTCCACAAATATGACACAAAAATCTGGACAGTTTAGAGGTATGCATGAGTATGCTATCATTTCCATAGAGATTTCCTGCTGACAGCAGTGACATGGAAGATAACCTAGTTGGGTTACCAATGGATTATGTCTCGTTTTGGCTCCTCAGTCCAGGGCCCATCCATATTTCAGGACTGGACCCTCATTTTTCCCATGACAGGAAACTACATGGCACTCCAACCCTTCTGACTGCATCATACCAGATGCAGGCTGTTAAGACATTTCTGTTTAGATTCAATCCAATCTAGGTGGCTGACAGTGGCTTTTGTATCACCATGAGGGCCTTTCATATCATTTTCTTATTGGGTTCATGTTCTATTCGCACAGTTAAGAGCTATCATTACCAACTTAGCAATGCCCAAACCACCTGTCTTAAACTGGTTTCCTGACATTCACATGACTGTGCCGAAAAGTGGTGAATATAGCAAGCCAGAACCACTGCTACCTTCCCTAGGATGAGTGGACCAGCATCAGCTGCTCTTTCCCACTCTTCCCCCCATCTGGCTCCTGTTTTGCCAGAATTGTTGCTTAAACTCAAATCATGTGTGTTTATTCAGGAAGTTATCCCTCTGTGATGGGTGGTTGCCATACATAGTCTTGGTATTTGAGGATTTTTTTTGTATTGGTGTTTGTCTGTTTGTAATTTGATCTTATTCACTATGGTGAGGGTTTCCTAGCTGAAAGGATAAAGCTCTTCAGGGAAACTAAACAGCTATCTTTCCAGAGGCTCCTGTTGGTTCAGTGGTAGTAACGGCAAAATGGTGTACTGGAGGTAATAGTTTTGAGTCCCAAATAAGAGGTCAATCCACGGTGGTACAGCGGTAGCGTTGTTGCCTCACAGCAAGAGGTTATCCTGTTCGATTCTCGGCTGGAGTGCCTTCTGTGTGGCGTCTGCATTTCCTCCCCGTGGTCGAATGGCCTCCGAAAGACATGTGTGAATGGGCGTGCCTTCGCTGAAGATTGGGCATTGGGCTGGCAACTCGGCACCATAAAAATCTACTGCCAGTCATTAGCGGACTGGAGTTTTGCTGTGGCGACCCCTAACCGGGAAAAGCAGAAAAGACAAACATCTTTTCACTTGTATGATTCTCGCAACTCATTAAATAAAAACTGCATGTATAGCAAATGAGGCAAGTTTTATTTTGTATTAATTTCTTTTTTTATCATTTTCTGTTTCTTTGCATGTTACGCATTTTTTTGTGTTCATTAGATGCGACACGTCCTTTGAACTGATTAAAAGTATGATGTACTAAGTGTGAAAAGAGGTCAACAAAATATTCAAAGAAGTAGTCAGTAATAAAGGGAAATCAATATACCTACAGTTAATGAGGAAATAAAAATGTGAGACTAGATCTTAATAACAAGTCATAGAATAAAGTGTGGAGAAAATGTAATTACGTCAATAAATGTCCATTCGTCTAGAACCAATAAATACATATTCTACATGTCTGATTTATGTATTTATTTAACATTTGTTTACCACGAAAGTCTGACTGGGACAGAGCCCATTTTCAGCAGAGGCCATCTGCAGAAATGCTCAAGACGCATGTCTTTGGAATGTGGGAGGAAACTGGAGCATCCAGAGGAGACCCATGCAAATGCAGGGGGGGCATGCAGACTCTGCACAGAAGGCACCCCAGCCAAGAATTTAACCAGAGTACCTCTTGCTGTGAGGTGATAATGCTAACCACTGCGCCACCCTATTTAACCCCAGACAGAGAGACTACATCAGGAATGTAGTATATACTGGAGATGCAATTCAGAGGGTGCAGAGGTATGTATGATTTGGGAATGCAAAATCACACAAGAAAGAGGGTTGCAAAATATAGAAATGTGGGAAGAGATGTTTGGCAAAGCGATAAAATGATCCTGAGAAATGTGTGATCTGGGTATGGGGAAGGGGACACATTTATGGGCAGGGGTGAAAGTTAGGTAAAGGTCATCTTTTGTGCCTGAAAATAAATATTAGGGAATATAAATGTAAGAATGAAGAAACCACTTATATATGTAAAGAATGAATATTTAAAGCTGATGAAAAAATTATAAGATGCTGTAAAATATGTAACCGTTAAGAACAAGAAAATCTGAAGTACAGTATTTAGATCGTTTGGTATACAGATAGGAAATGATACTCAGTTTATAACATTATTAAAATTCAGGGAATTAGATAACTGTGGATAAATTATTCAGTATGCATTGGATATTATACTGAAATACTGGATACTGTAAAATATTGTAAAATGATGCAACAAAAAAACTACGATATGTGCATGCTTAAACCATTCTCTTGCTACAGGGATGATAGTTTGCATGAGCGAAAGAAGATGGGCCAGACATATCGACTGAAGTCAAGATTTCCTCCAGTCTCCCCATTGTACTGCATGGAATATATGGTACTGAATGACGTGTTTGATGATTTGTGGAAAGAGATGGTGAGCTGCATGCATGAGCTAGTCTGGCAGCTTTGGGGAAGAGTCATTTCAGGTAAAGAGTATATAATTGTAGAAGTTCAGTTGTGTTTATTTGGTTGAACATTTGCTTGTATTATCAGGTTCTGGTAAATGGACTCGAGATGCCAATGAAAATAAACCAAGCAGAAACTTTGCACTGCTTGGTTTGTTTTTGACCCAATATAGGTTGCATACTGGGTTTTCTGAGACTTCGAGGGATACCACGGAGTTTTCTTATTTGGAGATGCAACTGAAACCTTCTTCGTATATAGCATCTAAAATAGGAGGATGAATAAACATAAAACTAGTCAGCATGTACACCTGTTTATTTCAGTAACATTATTTGCTTGTATGTTAGTGAACAGTCAAAGAAAAATGTTACAAGTTCATCATATATGATTTATTCACAAGTCCAAAAATCAGTTGGATCGTATAAATGCATTTGCAAGTTAAACCTTATTGATGAATCAATACATTACATTTTAATGCCTTTCAGAGGTAATCACATCATTAAGAAATGCTTTCTTTTCCAGTTTTAGTAGCCACAATGACACCTTTACAGTTTATTAATGAATGCGACATGCAAATTTTAATTTAATCATGGAGATTCAATAAAAAATGCACTAAAGGCATTGAAAGAAACATTTTGGTAGCTATTCTTAAGAAAGGTGGTCTTGTTCTCACCAGCCCTATGCAGAAGGCTGCACCTTGCACTCCTAAACTAAATTCTCTTGCCTCCAAGTTACTGTAGCTTAAAGGTGGAAACCATCACTCTAGCCATTCTAATGTTCAGTCTTAATTTTATATTTCATTCAGAATATTAACTTGTATTGCTTTAAAAAGTACACACACGTATCAAAACATAATGTGTCTTAACTAAATTTCAAACCAGAATGCAACAGTATGATGACTGCTACAGTAGCCTTGGCTATATGGGCTATATCCTGCCAAGGACATAACAGCCGGACGGTTTGCTAAGCTTCAGGGCGCCTTCCATGTATCCAAGTTGTCAGGCTAGCTTAGCTGACTAAAAGACAAGTTTGGGTGCCAGTCCCTTCATAGCTTTACTGCAGCTGAAGAGTATGCTCTTCTGAAGCTTTCAAGGATCTATAGCTGGCTTGTGCTCTTTGCTGAGCAGATAAGTTCCCTTTCTGGGAAAAATTCCATTTTATAATTTTGTTTATTATCAATACTTTTCTCTTCAATAAGGTTATTTTAATGCTAAGAGTTTGTGATTTAATAGATTGTTATGAGACTGTACTGTACTTTTAAACAGGAGTGTTCTTTCTTCCTTCCTGAGAGTTTAAAAGTTGATCTGATGTTGTCCTTCTTACTGTGCTTCGCTGATGGATCATGGATCTGATCCTTTGATCTGACTCTGTCGCATTCAAATGATTCAGCTTCCAGGCTCAAACTCCTTCCTTACCCACAATCCTCTGCCCCTAGCTCAACCTCCTCAGATCTTGTTTGCTGCCAGTGCATACAGATGTGGTTACCAGCGCTCAAGCAAGTAGGTGTCTTTTTTTCTATAGTTTTAGTCCTTGTTTATCTGTCCAGTAGAGTTTTTCTTAATACTACATTTCTTTAACTTTCCTCCCTACCCATTTTAGTATTTATGAGATGCGTTAGGCTTTCTCTTTTTCTCTCTCCCACGTTTTTCTACCTTCCGGGCTTTGGCCCTTCTTTTTCTAATAAAATTGTAAAAAAAAAAAAAAAAAAAAAAATAAAAAACTAACTTTCTCATTATTTCTCTTCATTATAAATAAGCCTACAGGTTTTAAGAAGTGCGCCAAGGGTGAGAGGAAAATTCCACACTCGGATGCACGTGACAGATGTGTGTATAGTTTAGAACTGGCTCACATGGATTCCACTTGTAGCTTCTGTCAGGGGTTTAATCCCAGATCCATCCAGGAAAGAGCAAACAAACTAATTTTAAAGGGTCTTATGCCCGCTCCGTTGTCTTCTCCAGAGGCTCAACCCCCTGCAAGGAATCACTCTGCTCCAAGGTGAAGAAACGCCATCACAAGTAGTCCAGGGCATCATAGGAGCTTTCTTCCAAGGTCCCAAAGGAGTTGGATCTGAGGATGTCGGCACCGAGGCCTATGTCAGCTCCGTCAGATCCTTTTGACTTGACTGCTCTGAGTGAACCTGCAACTGCATCTAAGTCGCCAGATCCTGAGACTTTGGATCCGAGCACACATTTACTACCCCTTGGATCCATAGATCTCCTGATCTGCAGTCCTCTTCTCATTCTCCTGGGATATCTATTACATCTGTTTCACCCACAGTTCCATCAAGGATTTTACAGACCCCCAGGCACTCGTGTCCCTCTTCAGTGGCTTCTTCCAACTCCTGTAGAAGCCTGTATGACGACGTGGACAAAATGGTGAAATCAATCATCAAGGCTCAGATCCAGATGGAGGTACTTCAAAGTTCTGTCCCCTTGTGGATCCGAGTGCTTTTTTTCTCCTCCTCTGACCCATGTTTCAGTTTTGGAGCCCCAAGATGGCAATCTTCTGAGGGATTTGGGGTTGGATCAGAGGACTCTGTTCTACACTGACCATGATCTTGGCTGCCAGTGGTCTGAGGTCTTCAGATCACAGTGAGTCCTTGATTCAGGGTGTCACAGCCAGATCTCAGGGGGTGGGGTTCAGCTCCAATATTTTTGGATTTGTCCCTTCCCTTTGGAGCTTCTGCCCTCGACAGCATGGGTCCAGTTCTGTCTGGAAGTTGAGGTTCCAGTGAACTTCCTCGTAGTTCTTTTGGAGCCCCGGTTCCTAGGGAATTCGGTGGGGAATTCCCGGGACCTTCGGTTTTCCAGATTATAGAAAAGACCCTCTCTGTAAGCACAGTACTGGACCCTTTGACTTCTGCTCCTCCTTGTGTACCTGCATTGGATCTGGGCCTTGGACCTTCCATTTCTGTCCAAGGTCAGCCTGCCTCTAAGGATGTCCAGACCATCCCACCTGAGGTGGCCCCTTCCTCTTCTGACTTCTCCTCTGAATATCCCATGGAGGAAATCCCACAGAAGAGTATGCGCAAAAGGAGGCACTTGGACTCCCCTATGAAGTCCCTCACTGAGGAAGGACTACAGTGAGGAAGAGGGGGTCTCGTAAATCACCACTGGACGATGTCTGTTTTGCAGATATCTTGGATATCTTGATATATATTATATATCTTGGTTGTTCATCCAAAATCCCTTCTTTGGAGGAATAAGTATTCCTGGAGGCCTTCAAGGCAGGACTATCTACATCTTGGGTAGTCTCCCCTGGTGGGCGCTCTTATAGACCTTATCGCCCATTGGGCCTGGAAAGAGCTGGACACCATAGAGCCTCTACCAAAGTGACTTGACAAAATTCTTTCTCCTGAGGACTGAACCTTTTGGAGTAAGGGCATCCCAGCTGACACTATGGCAGTGGCAGCTGCTACCAAAAAAGATGTCGCCCAACAGAGCTCAACTGTCCATCCACCAAACAGGGAGTCCAGAGTACTGGGCAGGTTCAGGAAGCATGCTTTTGCTTCAGTGACTTTTTCGCTTAGAGCACTTAACTACCTGGTGCATTTTATTTGCCTTCAGAAAGACCTGGTTAAGGTACTCACTGAATCCTTGATGGAGTACCTGCCTAAGGAGGAGCTAGATAAGATTTCTTCAAAGCTAACCATTCTTACTTCCCTAGCAAATTCTTCCATGAGCCTTGTTTCTCACTCAGTGGAAGGATCTTCAGGGGCAGCCGGCACCAGCATTGCGATATGTCGACATGCTTGAATGAGGCTTTGTGATTTTGCGGAGCCCTTTAAGGTGTCCTTTGTCATTGCTCCATTTGGTTCTTCACTGTTTGAACCTTCAGTTAAGGACGCCTTACCCGCAGTGAGCAAGAAAGTAAGACCTTGTCTGCCATGGAGATAAAGTTTTCCACCCCTCAATGAACCTACTGAAGGAATCAAAGACTTAGTTCCATGAGCAGCAAGATTCCTTTCCTGATCCAAGTGGGGAGTACTCTTCCAAAGGCAGGGGAGGAGGCTATAATGGGAGATGCCACCCAAGAGGCAGAGGAGGCCCGCAAAATCAGAGGTTCAGGGAACATTTTTCCAAGAAGCTCTTTCAGTGCTCCTGAAGCGCTGCCCAACTGTCTGACTCTGGAGGCAGTCGGTGGCCATTTTTCTCTGCACTGAAGTGCCTGGGCACAGATAACAGCAAATGCTTAGGTGCAAAGCGTAATATCTAGAGGCTATTTTGTTCCATTTTCTCTACCTCCTCCAAAGATTCAAAAGAAACTCTCCAACATTCTTCCCAGCCAGAGGTAGTTGGCAGTTATAGAAATCGAAAGATTACTGCAAAAGACCCGTCATCCAAGAGGTCCCAGCCAAACAGAGGGAGACCAGAACTTAGTCCTGTTTCTTTTTGGTGCCAAAGAAAATGAGACCTGAGGCCTATCTTGGACTTAAGCAATCTCAACTTGTATGTGAAGAAAGAGAAGTTCTGGATTGTAACGCTTCAGTTAATCCTTCCATTACTAAGGAAAGACGATTGGATGTGCTCTGTGGACTATAAGGATGCATACTATCACATAAAAAATAGACAGGTGCTCCAGAAGTCATCTGCTCTTCTGTCTAGGAGCCAATCACTTACAATTCAGAGCCCTGTCTGTTGGTATATCCACAGCCCCTGGGTGTTCAAGTGCATGGCAGTTGTTGCCGCTCATCTTCAACTGCAAGGGTTTCAGGTTTTCCAATATTTAGACAATTGGCTCCTGACAGCCCCCACACAGTGTCAACTTACTCAGGCCAGAGACCATCTTTACCAGGTATCCCACTTTCTTGGCATTACCATAAATGTAGACAAGTCACAACCACTGCCAGTTCAAATTTTGGAATTTACTGGGGTCCAACTAAACACCATTACGCAGATAGCTTGCTTACCTCAGCACCACATCAACACCTTGAAGCTCCAGGTTTAGGCCATTCTATCTCATCCATCTCCACCTGCCAGATTGATTCTACGAGTACTGTGGTATATGGCAGGTGCTGTCGTGTTGGTTCTCCTAGCCAGGTATTAAGTGCATGTTCTTTAATGGACACTGTCTGTTCAATGGTCATTTCTGCATCAGCCCCTATCTGTTCCTATCAAGTTGGCCAACATTTGCAGGACTAATGTACAGTGATGGATTTGCTCTGACTTGTCGGTTGGCAGACCTTTCACCCCCCCCCCCCCCCCAACAACCACAGTGTCCACAGATGTTTACCATCTAGGGTGGGGCATTTTGACAGGAAGATGGTCCAAGTCCCGTGGAATCCGATAGAGACCAGATTGCATGTCACCATCCTCGATATGAGAGCTGTCCTCTTATCACTGCAAGCCTTTCAGGAGGCTTTCCTTCTAGGGACCATTGCAATTCACACACACATGTCAGTAGTCTGGCACATCAACAAGCGGGTAGGAACCCATTTATACCCTCTCTGCAGAGAGGCCATGAGGGTTTGGTAATGGGCGATCTCTTCAAATCACTTTCTACTTGCAACGTATGTACCAGAGAAAAGTCCAGTGTTTTGACAGACAAGCTCAGCAGATCCATTCTGATGCCCCATGAGTGCTCCTTCAATCAGCCAGTAATGAACAAGATATTTGACCATTGGGGCCTTCCCTGCTGCAGTCTCTTTGAATCCCCTTATAACAACAAATGAAGCAGTAATTTTGCTCTGATCCCTCCTTCAGGGAGTTCCCAGAGGGACACTGTGGTCCATAATTGACCCTCCGGACTCCTTTATGCCTATCCTCCTCTTCCTCTCATCCCAAAATTTCTTCAGAAAGCCAAATGGTTAAAGAACACAATCATCGTCATTGCCCCCTTTTGGCCTCATCAGATTTGGTTCCCCTTCCTCTGGTCTCCTTAATCATCCACCATGGAACTAAAACCCAAACCAGATGATCTCTCTCATCCAACACTAAGACTTCACCCGGATCTCCCCTCACTCAAACTAACCGCATGGTTTCTCCAGTTCCCATAATGGCTAGAAGGTCCAGGTTCTCTTCTCCAGTAAAGGCTACCATTCTGGCTTCTCAAAAAACTTCAGCCAAGAAGGTATATAAGAGTAAGTGGAAGAGATTTACTGTTTGGGGTGCTAATCATCACATTGATCCCTTTTCAGCTCCTATTTTCTCATTTCTTTCTTTTCTGGAGTCTTTATTTATGCAAGGTTCTAGTTTTGCAGCCACTAAGCTATAGTTAGCAGTCATATCCAATTTCCATTTAGGATTACTTTCGGCATCTGTAGCCTCAGCCAGGTTGTGTAAAGCCTTTATGAAAGGTACCCGTTCTCCTTAGGCCTCCAATCAAGGATCCAACTCCTCCATGGGATTTGACTATCATTCTACAAGCTTTGACTCAGAGTACCTTTGAACCGGCTAATGATTGTGACTTGAAATATTTATCCTGGAAGTCTGCTGTACTCGTTGCAGTTATGTCAGCAAAAATGGTTTCTGAATTGCAGGCCCTTTCATACAAACTACCCTACATAATTTTTCACAAGGATAGGGGTCTCCCTGCATACCATTCCTTCTTTCATGCCAAAGGTTGCAACTGAGGCTAATATTAATCAATGCATTCAGTTGCCAGTCATTTTCCTAACTGTTCCAACATAGGGACACTACATGTTGTATACCTTGGATGTTCACAGACAGTTATGCTTCTACCTTCATAGGATGAAACCATTCAGAAAATCATAGCAGTTGTTTCTTTCCTTTTCCTCTAATTGTAAAGGTCAAGCAGTTTCAAAAGTGACAGGTGCAAAGTGGATAACAAATTGTATATTTTTTGTTTATGAGAAAAATGGTTTGAAGTTGCTTAGTCCTCCAAAAGCCCATTCTACAAGATCCATAGCTGTGTCAGCAGCTTTTTCATCAAGAATTCCTATTGCTCACAATGTGCTGTGCTGCAGCTACCTGGTCCAAGTCTCGTACCTTTGTCCACCATTATAAGCTCGATATGATTTCCAGGAGCAGAATGTCCTTGGCTCCTCTGTGCTCCAGCATGTCCTTCCTTGAGGCCACCCAAGAAATCATGTAGCTGGGGACTCTGACCCATCAGTGAGGCAGAATTGAAAGGATAACATCAGATGTGATGCCCTATCTCGCCTTCATTCTTCACTGGTTGGGTTCGGAACTGATCTTCGGTTCTGACTCGGCCATATACAAAAGCTCGATGTTTTCCACTGGCTTGTAGCTGTATCCTTATCCCATCATGCCCTAGGAAAGCTCCCCAGATCTTGTTTGCAGCTAAACAGATCGGGTGCTTCCATTTTGCTCTGGCTAAGTTGAATTTTTTTTTCTTTCTTATTATTGATATACTTGGTGTTTTGGCTGTTTAAAGAGTTGAGTAACATTTTAATAGTAATCTAGTTAGTTTAGAGAGTTCGCTCTTTTGCTTTGTTTCTGGCCATCGTTTTTCTTTACTAGGCCTGTGTTACTCCCAATCCCAGCTTACATTTAGTGCTTAAAGCCCGTTTCTAGTTAGAGGGCTTTCATTTCTCTCCTTTACCTTGCCTTTTACACACTTGTTTAATTTAGAGAGTGTTGTAAAGAATTTTATTGCTCCTGTTACTTCCTAACCAAAACCGGCAGCTCATTTGAGCTAGATGGCCACTATTGCCCGTTTAAGTTGAGGGCTGCCCCTTCCCTTTTGACTAGGCAGCTTTGTTTTGGTTAGAGAACTGACACCCTTCCCCTTTTTCTGTAGTCGTGAAGGGTTTTTTTTTTTCTTGTTGTTGTTTAAAAAAAATATATTTTTTTATATATAGTATAGTCATAGCTTGGGTTTGTCTACTAGACTGTTGAATAGTTTCTACACCCTTTCTTATACTTATCTGTTAGTAGATGGATTATGTCTAAGGAACATAAGGAAACCAAACCCTCTGAGTTCAAAAAGTGTGTGAAGTGTAACCAGAAAATGTCCATCATGGATGGACACACTATTTGTGTATACTGTCTTGAGGCTTTGCATCTGCAAGAAACCTGTTCTGTTTGCCACTCTTTCAGTTCTAAAGTGCTGCTTGGAAGGAAAAACAAGCTTATAGTGAGAAGTTTACTGAAACCCCCCCTTCACTGAAGCATTAGAAGAAGGTCAGGGCACTTCTAAATTAACCAAGTCTCCTTTATCAAAGTCTGACAAATCTGGGAAAAGGTCATCTCCTCCTCCTGGCCAATCAGAGCCAGCAAAGAAGCTGACCAAAGTTGCTTCTCTGAACCCGAAGATTGTTGGGCCCAGAAAATCTCCATCATCAGCTCCTTCAGTATCGGTGCCGATCGAATTTGAATTATGGAGCTGGTTTCTGGCATTGGTACCAGTCTCCCCTACTTTAAGGTGACCTCTACTACAATGGGTTGGATCTCCTTCCCTTCCTCTTGGTCCTCCAGGAGTCTTTCTGATGATGACGTGGATCGGGTGGTGTGCAGACTTTTAAGGACACTTGCAGTGGCCAAACCGCTATCTGCTCCAACCCAGAGAGATTCGTAATTGTCCAGGACCTCCCCTTCAACATAGATTCCTCCTCCAAGTTGACCTGGGACCTCGGAGCCGGAATGTCTGGAACCTATCGTAGTGGAACCATCTGTGCCAAGACCTATTCTGGGTTCTTTATGCCCGACATATGCTCTGACATCCTCTGTTCTATCTAAACTCGAGGAGTCTAAGAGCCGATGCTCTCCGGTTGGGTCCAGGGAGGGGAAGTCTGATTGAACATTTGTCTGATCCAAACTTGCCTCTCAGGGCTTCAGTGTGGGTGAGCTCGGTTCCAACATTGGCCTCAGAGCCAACCCCCTTGGTTACCGAGATCTTTTCTGGCTCTTCGGAGATGGAGGTATCATTGGATCGGGGGGGGGGGGCTTTCAATGTGATGAGGAGAGTGCTGTCTCCACAGACAGCTCCACTCTTAGGCCCTGACATTCTTCCCCCAAAGGCACCGGTGTCTGTTTCTGCACCACACTATCCACAGACATGCAGAGACCCTAGGCCTCAGGATACCTCATCAAGTGAACCCCTCTCTTCCAAAACCTCTCCAGAATGCCCTTCTGAAGAGATCCCTCGTAAGAGACTTTGCAAGAGGAAGCATTTTGGCCCCCCCAGAGGAGTCCTTCACTTCTGATACAGACATCGAGGAGTCAGAAGGTTCCCCTCTGAGGATGTCACCTTTGCAGACATTAAAGAAAAAAATGTCCTCTTACAACTGAATAATCCAATTAATGCACAAGCACAGAGGCACATGCACCAAAAAGCAGGACACTGGATACCAAAACGGATTGTTTCCTTTATTTCCACAACAAAACGAAGATGCAACAAGGAGGTTAAGCGCTTTCATCTAGAATACTAGACTTCCTCAGAACATTGATAGTAATAGTTCTCCCCATTAAATACCTAAAAGCCCGCCATTTACATCAATTATCCAATCTAGCTTATAAACTTCATTTTGTCATTATTTAAAAGTATAGTAATGTGTTACCTTGTTTGATGTTACAATCGATATGCTTCACAAAACTAAGACATACTTTATACACTGAGCATATATTATTTAAAAAATATATATTCATTTCCATATACTAACAATTAAAATTGACATAAAATGACTCAATGACTGTGATTACTACAAACATAATAAATTCTAATCTATGTACAATATGTTTTAAAAAATTCCACATGGAACACTTAAATAAAACTCTGGTAATATAACTCTCATACTGTGTTATCCATTCTTGTACATATATTCTCTGTTATTATATATAGATAGTAGTACCTATTGTAATATTTGAAGTGTTTAAATTAATTAATTTATTTACTTCAACCTGTCAGTTGTGATGACAGTAATATCTATATGTAGTTCCTGAATTCGAAGGTACTGAAAATAGTGGGGGTATTCCACCCCTTCCATATTTGTTTCATAACAATGATCTATCACCACCCAAGTTAACAGCTAGTGACATAAAATATATCCTAGACATAAGTGTCCACGTCCATAGGACATCAAAATATATTTTTTATATATTATACTATACTATTGATACTAGGGTCCAGGAAAACATCGCGGACCCTCCACATAATTTGATGGATTAGGGTAAAAACAATCAATAATCTAATATTTTATGTTCTATGTCCTAACTAGGGGTTTAGTAGGGATAACTTCATTTAAACCAGGGGGTGTGGCTGCATCCAGTCTTAGCTGCCATTTAATCTCCTTTTCACTCACTAGTGATTTTATATCTCCCCCCCTGGGGTTAGGTGTTATAACCTCAAGTATACCAAATTTGAATCCACCACATCCTTGACTATGAATGAGGTGACGGGACAGGGCATTATTCATATCCAGTTTATTAATACAATATGTGTGGTCATAGATTCTATTTTTGAAAAAACGGTCCGTTTTCCCCACATAATAGTTCTGACATGTATCACAAATAGCCAAATAAATCAAATGTTTCGTCAGACAGTTCCCATGTCTAAATGTGATTTTGGTATGTGTAATATTCTTTAATGTGATATTTAAATCTTCTAATATATATTTGCAATGGCCACATTTTTTGGTCCCTACTTTTCTCACCTTATTCATTTTGTTCTGATTAGATTTTATTTGTATAATTCTTTTTAAGTTATTTCCTGCCTTGTAAACAAATTGTGGTTTATTAGGTATCCTTTCTTTGATGGTTATGTCACTTGTTAGTATATTCCAATTTTTGGTGATAATTCCCTTAATTTCATTTGTGTATTTTCCATACTTGAATATACATGCTTTTTTATATTCATCACCATCAATTGTTCTATCCTTCTTCTTAGTTATCCCTATTCCTAAGAGGGGTATATATTGGAGCCCCCATTGTTGTGATACATATTTTGTGATGTCTCTAATCATATTAACTGGGTATCCCTTCTCTAAAAATAGGCCTCCTATAAAGGACAGCTCTTTTTCCATATGTTCCCTTACTGAGGTCATTCTCGCCGCCCTTATACATTGGCCTTTAACTATATTACGTTTAACTTGGTATGAGTGTGCACTACCAAAATGTAAGTACCCGTTACTATATGTGTCCTTTCTATGTATTTGGGATTGGAATGTATATCCATCATTGTATATGTACACATCCAGAAAATTGATACCCCTATTATTAAACTGATGTGTAAATCTGAGGTAATTTGTCGTAGCATTGATGTAGTCAATAAATTTGGTCAATTCTTCGACATTTCCATCCCATAACAGAAGAATATCATCTAGGTATCGAACATATGTTTTGATGTTCTTCATCCATATGGAATTGTGTACATATTGTTCCTCCCAATCCAAGAGAACTAAATTGGCGTACATGGGCGCGCACGCTGCTCCCATCGCCACACCATTACTCTGTCTGTAGTATTCCCCTTCATAATATATGTAGTTGTTGTCTAATACTATATCCATGAAGGAAGTGAGTAATGAAATTTCCTCTTGGTCCAGTGCACTATACTTACATAGGCTATTGATAAAACTATTGAGTCCTTCATTCTTGGGGATACAGGAGAATAACTCCTGCACATCTATTGTAACAAATATTACATCTGGACTCCATATCTCTGTTTTAAATATACCTAAGAATGCCCATGAATCTTTCATAATATGTTGTACTGTATTGTATATATGCTTTAATTTACTGTCAATAAATTTACCAAATTTAAAGGTTTTACTCAAACTCCCCGAGATAATGGGTCGAAAAGGGGGGTCTAGTGGACTTTTGTGTACTTTGGGAATACCCGTAATGGTTGCTAATACAGGGAATTTGACCTTTAAATATCTGTATAGTTCTTCATCAATCCTTTTATCCAACAGAAATTCTTCCAAATAGGAATCGATACGCCCGTGTGCTATATTAACTTGGTTTAAGGAGGAGACTTCATATTGTGCACTATTGTTTAGTATATCAAACATTTTGTTGCTATATTTCTCTTGGTCATACAATACTATGCCTCCCCCTTTGTCCACAGTCATAATCCGGGTATTATTATCACACAGTGCATCTAGCGTAGTGTGTATCTGTTGTACTACCTGGTTGTCACATCTCTTATACTTATATTTGTTGTGAAGCTTGTAAATTTCTTTATTAATAACATTTTCATAAGCTTCTATAGTTTTGGCCATGGGGGGGGTAAAGGAACTCTTCTTACGTAGTGAACCTACTTTCACTACCTGCTGTTTACTATCATGAAAGAATACCCCTAAATTTATTTTTCTGAGGAATAGTTTCACCTCAACTAAAGTATCCAACAAATCCATTGATTTATCCGGTATGTACTTCATACCTTTAGTGAATATATGTAAAAGTTCGGGATTAACTTCATATGTCGTATAATTATATACTTTCACCTCTCCTGAAATGGAAGGGGTATTAAGTGTGGATATTTCACCACTGACGTAGTGAACATCAACTGTGTTTGTATCATATGTTAACAAATTATCCAATGGGGTCCCTGTGGGGTTCCCTACCATTTCCTGAATCTGTTCCTCTTGTATTGACCCTTTCCCTTCCATTTCACCACTTTCCCTTTGTTGTTCTCTTCTTCCTCTAAAAAAATATCATCATATTTTTCATTGTATGCAACTTCTTGCTTTTCAATATTCACAGTATTTTTTATAGTTCCTCTCCCTTTTATTGTGTTCCATCTATAAGCATTCCCTCTCTCATATTGCTGCCTGTCCCTCTCCATTTTTTTACACTTTCTTTCAAATATTCTTTTGCTATTATTCTCAGCATAATCGTATTGTTTATAATAAAGTTTTTCCCATTGCATAAATAAAACATCCTGTCTTATAGATCTATCCAAACTTTCTACCTCACTTAATAAAATGCCCATCTTTAAGTCATTATTATTTACTAAAAATTCCATAAACTGTTTCCCAAATGCATTAAACATTGTATTACATTGCTTAATATTGTCCATATTCAAATCAACACCTATGGGTTCTTTAAAAAATCGTAGACCCATAGGCACAATGTCATTTTCCATGCATTTGCGGAGATATAGATTATCAACTTGTAGGGCTTTGATTTTGGTTAGTTTATTCCCAAAATCGTATATCATTTGTTTTAGTGAAGTGTACTGTTTGTCATCGTCTGTACTCTTACTTCTAATGTCTTTGCCGTCACCAAAAGCAAACGGCACTTTTAAAAAAGCTTCTACATTATAGTTCTCTTGTGCATCGGACCTGCCTGGTCGGAAGCACTGTTGTACAGTACCTTTGGTTGTTTGTGTAATCACATTGGTGTTTTCTTTAGTTGCGTATGTTCGCTCCGGCGGATGTCGTTTAGGTTTCGCTCCCGATATTAGGTATATGTCCTCTCCTGCATTGTCCACTGCTACAGAAAAATTCAGTGGACTAGGTCTTTTATCCACCGTTTGATGCGCTTCCTTCCTCGGCGTACAGCTGAACAAAAACGGGGCCGAGGTTCTTGCCTGACCGTTAGGGATTTCCTCGTCACTCGCTGGGCCTATGGAGGAACGGGATGACGCCATCACGGTAGTTTTTGGTTTACCTGAAGCTTTAGGAGAACCAGAATGCGGGGTAAGAAGTTCGATTAAACGGGTGAGCTCCCCTTTAATAATTGCCATCTCCGATTGCAGTTTGTTCACTTCCTCCCTTGTTACAGGAGTACCACAGCCTGAAACATCCTGTAAGGAATCCATACTGAAGCAGCAACGACAATAAAGAAAAAAATGTCCTCTTACAACTGAATAATCCAATTAATGCACAAGCACAGAGGCACATGCACCAAAAAGCAGGACACTGGATACCAAAACGGATTGTTTCCTTTATTTCCACAACAAAACGAAGATGCAACAAGGAGGTTAAGCGCTTTCATCTAGAATACTAGACTTCCTCAGAACATTGATAGTAATAGTTCTCCCCATTAAATACCTAAAAGCCCGCCATTTACATCAATTATCCAATCTAGCTTATAAACTTCATTTTGTCATTATTTAAAAGTATAGTAATGTGTTACCTTGTTTGATGTTACAATCGATATGCTTCACAAAACTAAGACATACTTTATACACTGAGCATATATTATTTAAAAAATATATATTCATTTCCATATACTAAAAATTAAAATTGACATAAAATGACTCAATGACTGTGATTACTACAAACATAATAAATTCTAATCTATGTACAATATGTTTTAAAAAATTCCACATGGAACACTTAAATAAAACTCTGGTAATATAACTCTCATACTGTGTTATCCATTCTTGTACATATATTCTCTGTTATTATATATAGATAGTAGTACCTATTGTAATATTTGAAGTGTTTAAATTAATTAATTTATTTACTTCAACCTGTCAGTTGTGATGACAGTAATATCTATATGTAGTTCCTGAATTCGAAGGTACTGAAAATAGTGGGGGTATTCCACCCCTTCCATATTTGTTTCATAACAATGATCTATCACCACCCAAGTTAACAGCTAGTGACATAAAATATATCCTAGACATAAGTGTCCACGTCCGTAGGACATCAAAATATATTTTTTATATATTATACTATACTATTGATACTAGGGTCCAGGAAAACATCGCGGACCCTCCACATAATTTAATGGATTAGGGTAAAAACAATCAATAATCTAATATTTTATGTTCTAATATTTTATGTTTTATGTCCTAACTAGGGGTTTAGTAGGGATAACTTCATTTAAACCAGGGGGTGTGGCTGCATCCAGTCTTAGCTGCCATTTAATCTCCTTTTCACTCACTAGTGATTTTATATCTCCCCCCCTGGGGTTAGGTGTTATAACCTCAAGTATACCAAATTTGAATCCACCACATCCTTGACTATGAATGAGGTGACGGGACAGGGCATTATTCATATCCAGTTTATTAATACAATATGTGTGGTCATAGATTCTATTTTTGAAAAAACGGTCCGTTTTCCCCACATAATAGTTCTGACATGTATCACAAATAGCCAAATAAATCAAATGTTTCGTCAGACAGTTCCCATGTCTAAATGTGATTTTGGTATGTGTAATATTCTTTAATGTGATATTTAAATCTTCTAATATATATTTGCAATAATTGCAATGGCCACAGTGGAATACCCCCACTATTTTCAGTACCTTCGAATTCAGGAACTACATATAGATATTACTGTCATCACAACTGACAGGTTGAAGTAAATAAATTAATTAATTTAAACACTTCAAATATTACAATAGGTACTACTATCTATATATAATAACAGAGAATATATGTACAAGAATGGATAACACAGTATGAGAATTATATTAGCAGAGTTTTATTTAAGTGTTCCATGTGGAATTTTTTAAAACATATTGTACATAGATTAGAATTTATTATGTTTGTAGTAATCACAGTCATTGAGTCATTTTATGTCAATTTTAATTGTTAGTATATGGAAATGAATATATATTTTTTAAATAATATATGCTCAGTGTATAAAGTATGTCTTAGTTTTGTGAAGCATATCGATTGTAACATCAAACAAGGTAACACATTACTATACTTTTAAATAATGACAAAATGAAGTTTATAAGCTAGATTGGATAATTGATGTAAATGGCGGGCTTTTAGGTATTTAATGGGGAGAACTATTACTATCAATGTTCTGAGGAAGTCTAGTATTCTAGATGAAAGCGCTTAACCTCCTTGTTGCATCTTCGTTTTGTTGTGGAAATAAAGGAAACAATCCGTTTTGGTATCCAGTGTCCTGCTTTTTGGTGCATGTGCCTCTGTACCTTTGCAGACATCCTGGAAATCCTTAAGCAGAAAAGTGGTTGGAATTCCATCAACCCTTCTGAGGAGTAGTCTGTATACCTGAAAGCCTTTGGGTCTCACCCTTCCACCACTTGGGTGTCTCCGCCTTTCGACGAGCTCATGGAATTAGTCGAAATGCATGGGAGTCTCCAGACGCAGTGAAACCTGTTCCTTGGAGGCCAAACAAGTTTATCACAGCACCTTCAGATAAAGATTTCCTTGCTAAGGGTGTTCCACTAGATGCTATGGTGGTGGCAGCAGCCACCAAAAAGGAACTTTCTGAGACATCCTCATCTGGCCATCCGCCAAACAAGGAGTCTTGTACGATGGACAGACATGGGAAGCACACATTCCCTTCAGCGACTTTTGAACTCAGATCACTGAATTATCTTACACACTTGACTAGGTTACAAGGAGATCTCCTAAAGGAGCTAGGAGATGCTCTCCATGGTACAGTAGATGCAGGGATATCAGACAAAGTTTCCTCTCAGCTCTCCACCTTAAGCTCTGTGGTTAACTCCTCCATGAGGCTCATTTCTTATGCAGCAGATGGGGCAAGTAGAGCAGCGGGTTCAGGAATTTCCCTGAGCAGACATTCCTGGATGCGCTATTGTGACTTTGCAGAGCTCTTTAAATCTTCCTTTATAAATGCCCCCCTTCAATGGCTCGTCCTTGTTTGGGCCGAAAAGTCAGGGGCACACTAATCAGGTGTGAGCAAGAAAAAAAATTTTCTCTGCCATAGGAGTCAGTTTTTCTCTACCTTCTAGACCTTATCCAAAAGGTCAAAAGGGAGGAAAAATGTGATTCCAAAAATCCCAGAGAGCTTTTCAAGACACACATGGTGATTCTTCCCCTAGGGGCAGAGGGTGAAGTGGTAATGGGAGACACTGTCCACGTGCAGAGGGGGTCTGCAAAATCAGAGTGACAGGAATTCATTCCGTGGTAGACCCTTTCAATGCTCCTGAAGGGGAGGCCCATCTGTCCATCTCTGGAGGCAGTTGGGAGTCACTTTATCTTTGTACCAAGAAGCCTGGCTGGAAATAACAAAAGACAAGTGAGTGCAAAGTACCATATCCAGAGGTTACTCTATACCCTTCTCCCTTCCCACTCCAAACATAAAAAAAAATCTCAGATGTTCCATCCAGTCAGAGGGAACATGCAATTCAAGAAATTCAAAAGTTGATGTAAAAAGAGTCATCCAGAGAGTATCTGCAGACCAAATGGGGTCTGGAAACTTACTCGAGGTTCTTTTTAGTGCCAAAGAGAACAGGGGACTGGAGGCCCATTTTGGATCCCAGCAGGTTAAATGAATCAGTAAGAAAGACAAAGTTCCAGATGGTAACACTGCAGTGTATTCTTTCCTTTCTGGGAAAAGACAATTGGATGTGCTCTATAGACCTTCAGGATGCGTACTACGACATAAAGATGTCCAAGCCATCCAGGAGTTATCTGCACTTTCAGCTGAGAGCCAGTCATTACCAATTTCGGGCCCTGCCCTCTGGTCTCACTACAGCCAGCAGAGTGTTTATCAAGTGTATGGCAGTGGTCATGGCTCATTTCAGATGTCTAGGATTCCGAGTGTTTCCTTATCTAGACAACTGGCTCCTAACTGCCACCAACAATCATCTACTACTAAAAACAGGAGACACCACATTATTTCTATGCTGTCACCTAGGAATCACGACAAATTACAAAAAATCTGCCTGGTTGCCATCTCAATGTACTGTTTTTATAGGAGCAGAACTAAGTCTTGGGAACCATGGCAGAAGTGATAAATTTAGTTCCGTTAGCACACATGCACATGAGAATCCTGCAATGGCTACTGTTCATTCAGTGGTCATTACAGGAACTACCCATGTCTCACCATATTCTGATAACAGAGTCCTGCAAAAAAGACCTTCACTGGTGGCTTCACTCCACTTACATGAAATCAGGTCGATCCTTTGTCCTTCCACAGACTTTAGCCACAGTAACCACAGACACTTCCCAGATAGGGTCGGGGACATTATCTGGGAAGGACAGTCCAAGGCACATGGCAGGATTACAAGGCCCATTTGCACATCAGTGTCCTAGAGATGAGAGCAGTGCTTTTTGGTGTTGCAGGGACTTCAGGACTGTATTCCGCTGTGAACTATTGCAATACAGACAGGTAACATGTCAGTTGTTTGGTACATAAACAAATAAGGAGGAATCAGGTCCTACCCCCTTTGTCGAGATGCCCTGAGAGTATGGCAGTGGGTGACCTCCTCCCAATGCTTTCTGATAGCAGTGCACATCCCCGGGGAAACTCAGCTGAGCCATTCTGATGCCTCCTAAGTGGTCCCTAAAACAAGAAGTAGTGGAAATGATTTTCTGCAAATGGGGCCAGCCTTGCTGCAATCTTTTTGCTACGTCCACGAATGCCAAATGCAGCAGCTATTTTGCCTTAATCCCTCCTTTGGGGAAGTCACCAAGGGATACACTTGTACACGTTTGGCCCTCAGGTCTCCTTTATGCCTTCCCTCCCTTTCCCTTGATACCCAAAGTTCTTCAGAAAGCCAGCTCATTGGGAAGCAATCTGATTCTTGTCGCCCCATACAGTCCTCATCAAATTTGGTTCCCCTTCCTTTGGCCTCATCTCCAGGAGGAGCCATGGGTTCTGGACCCATTTCCAGACCTTCTGACTCCTACATAGGGAATGCTCCACCCCTCTCTTCAAACCCTCAGATTGACAGCTTGGCTGCTCAGATTACAAATATAGCCAGGCTCCCTAATCTTTCTCCTTCTGTGAAACCTATCTTGATCTCATCACATAAGGCTTCAATGAGAAAACTGTACATGAGCAAATGGAAAAATTTTCTTCCTGGGCATTAAGTAATCACATTGATCCCTTTTCTGCTCCTATAGGTTCTATCCTTGAATTTCTAACGAAGCTATTTAATGAAGGCACAGGTGCAGCTACCATTAGAGTCCAGTTAGCAGAGATAGCCAATTTTCATATAAATAATTTAGCCCAAAACCTGATGTCTCACAGACTATGCAAAGCTTTGCTGAAGGGACTATTCTGTTAAAACCACCCATTAAGATCCCTCTACCACCATGGGATCTAAACTTTGTTTTGTTCTGTTTGATTATTCCCCCTTTGAACCTGCATCATACTGTGATCTAAAGTTCTTGACATGGAAAACAATTATTGTGATTGCCATCACTTCTGCTAGAAGGGTTTCAGAACTGCAAGCATCATCGATAAAGCCCCCCTACATGCTTTTTCACAAAGACAGAGTAACACAAAACCCATCCTTTCTACCAAAAGTATGCTCAGAGTCTAATTTGAATCATTGCATAAATGTACCTGTGTTTTTTTTTCCTAATTATGGCAACAAGGTAGAATATATGCTACACCAACTGGATGTATACATGACCATTACGTTTCTACTTACATAGGACAAAAGACTTCAGAAAATCTGACCAATTATTTGCTTCATTTTCAGAAGTTAAGAAAGGTGCTCCTGTATCTAAAGTCATACTTTCAAAATGGCTATCAGATTGTATTACTTTTACATACAAATCTAACAACAAAGATTTTCCCGGCAAAGTTAAGGGTCATTCTGTGAGAGCCATAGCAGCTTCTTCTGCTTTTCGCGCTAGACTACCAATTGATGCCATTTGTGTTGCTGCAACATGGGCAAGGCTTCATAGCTTTATCACTCATTACAAAGTGGATTTGGCCTCCAGAAACGGGGCCTCTTTTGGGTCCACTGTTCTGAAGAATATTCTCCTTTGAGCTGCCCAAGAAATATGGTGCTAGGGATGCTGTCCCAACCAGTGAAGAATGAAGGCAAGATAGGACAACATCACATAAAGAAATTGTGTACTTACCATAACGTTCCATGTATGTTGTCCATCTCACCTTCATTCTTGTATCCCCACCCTCCTTCCTCCAGACTTTGTCTCCTGGAGGATCGAGCGGCTATATTTGGCAAGTAATGTCTGACCTTCTTCATTGTTCTATAAGGTGTTGAGATGGTCCATTGGGTAACTATTGTTATCAGTAAACAAGATCTGGAGAGTTTTCCTAGGGCATGATGGGATAGGGATACAGCCACGCACCAGTAAAAGACCTCAAGCTTTTGTATATGCCTGAGTCGGAACCGAGGATCGGTTCCGTACCCAACCAGTGAAGAATGAAGGTGAGATGGACAACAAATATGGAACGTTATCTTGAGTATATAACTTCTTTATTTATTAGATATGCACTTACCATAACTTAGTTGTCCTGTTTTCATTCTGCTTCACTTTCCCACCCAGCCATCCCCCTCCAAGAACACCTTGGTTCTAGAGGATCTGGATTAGACTTTGTTGGAACCTTCATTCCAGATTGAGCCCTTCATTCCTTTTTCTTCTCTCTACTGTCTATTAGAGGCAAAAAACTCGATCTAGGGGGGTTGTGCTAGAGGCAGAGGATTGTGGGTAAGGGAGGAACTTGAGCTTGGAAACTGAAGTCTGTTTGAATGCAGCCGAGTCAGACCTGAGGATCGGATCGGTGACCCATCAGTGAAGAATGAGAAGAGGACAACACAAATACCAAGTTATGGTAAGTTGTTGTTGTTGTGTCTTTTGGCTTTTCCCAGTTAGGGGTCGCCACAGCGGAACTCCGGTCCACTAATGATTGGCAGTTGATTTTTACTTGTCGAGTTGCCAGCCCTGACGCACAACCTTCAACGAAGGTACGCCCATTCACGCATGTCTCCATGCAGAAGATGCTCTAGCTGAGAATCGAACCGGACAGCGTCTTACTGTGAGGCGACAACGCTACCGCAGCATCACCACCATGGATTTTAAAGTGAAAAACATTTTTTCTGTGGAGCACTTGTGTTTATTTTACTTTGTGGGGCTGACAAAGTGTTTTAAAGTGCTTTTAGCTGTGTTTATCTATGGAAAAAAATTACTTTTAAAGATTTTCTGTTTTTACCTGCATTTGCTGCTTGTTTTCCCTGGGTAAGGATCACCATTTTCAGCTTGACCATTGAACAGTTTGTCAGTCTCATAGTCGGTACTTTTAGACACAAAAAGAAAAAGTTAAGCATCTCAGCAGGCTAGCAGCTGACATCAGCCACAGGTGGATGACTTTGCTGTGGCCATTGGTTGTACCTCAGACCACTTATCTTTTATCCCATATCTCTGTGGTGTAGAACCTGCAGTCACAGTGGAACAGGGGTTAGCCATGTCCGCTGTTGGGGTCCCCCAAGTGGGCAATGCAGAACCACTCTTGTTGGTCTTGGGAGAGGGAACAAGGAAGGCTTCCATGTTTTGTCAGAATATTGTGCCCATCCCTGGAGAAGCTGCTGCCACCATTAATAACACCGCCGGGCCCATTTTTCCTGTCAAAAGGAAACCAAAAACTAAACATGTATCTACTCCTCAAATTTCTTTAGACAGGAGTAGTTTATAGACTGCGGTGGTGGTGCTGCGGTAGCGTTGTCGCCTCACAGTTAGACGTTGCCCGTTCGATTCTCAGTTAAAGCGTCTACTGTGTGACGACATGCGTGAATGGGCGTTCCTTCGTTAAAGGTTGTGCGTTAGGCCCGGCAAGCCAGCATGTAAAACTCTACTGCCAATCATTAGCGGACCGGAGTTCCGCTGTGGCGACCCCTAACCGGGAAAAGCCGAAAGACGCACACAGTTTACTGGGTCTAGCTCAGGCTTTTGATTCTGCTTGTAGTTTCTGGTAAAAGGAGGGATATCTTCTTTCCTGAAGAGATTCAAGATTCTGAGTCTGGACTGGACTGGAGGATGAAGGAACAGATACAGGGTTTTCTCCTCAGATTTCTGATCCATATTCAGAGTAGAGCTTAGTTTCTGACTCTCCATGTGTGTGTGGGGGGGTCTCTTTCTCTGTGACTGTTTCTAGAATATGCTTGTGTCTTCAGTGGGAGAGCACTGAAGTTTCACAGTCCCTAAGAAAATACTTTGAGCTGTTGCAGAAGGAATTTCCAGAACTTGCACTTCATTCCTCCAGTTCTGTCAGCTTTGGAGGATGTGTGCTTTACACCCTCTAATTTTCATGATGGTCAGACAGCTGCTCATTGAAAGGCAGATAAGTTGTATAAATGTCCTCGGTCTTTTAAGTTTTTATGTACACTTCCCAAAATTGGTTCTGCTGCTAAACACTTAGTTAATTCCAATCCTACTATTTCTAATTAGGATGGGCAGATTATTGATAAGTATAGGGAAAAAAGTGTATGTTTTTGTAACTTGAATTTTGAATCATCGGGGTCGTATATTAAGATTTGTCCTGACTAATTATGCAAGTATGAGGAATGTTTTGTCTTCAGTTTATTCTTGTGAGGAAAAATGCACTTTAAATAATTTAATTTCTTCTGTTGTTCAAGTCACTACTGATTGTGTACAGTGTGTGTGTGTGTGCCTGTTGATACTTCTTTAAGAGCTATGACCAATGGTACTGTTATGAGGAGGTTTGCATTGCTGCATTCTCAGAACCTCTCAGATTGTGTTAAAATGCAATTTTATATTCTCCTTTGGGTAGAGATTTAGTTTGTCATCCCTTTGCTGCAGATGACCAAAAAGTGTGATCAAAGGAGTAAGCTGATTTCGGGAAACTTAATTTTTTTCAGCCTTCCTTTTCCAAATTTTCCAAGGGATTCTGTAACTCCCCATCCAGTTTAGGCCCTCCTTTTCCAAATTTTCCAAGGGATTCTCTAACTCTCCATCCACTCTCAATGAAATTCAAGTAAACAAACATTTAAGAAGAAATGGCAAGGGCATTCCAGGAAAAGGTCTGGAAACTCCCCAATACCAAGTCAGAATGACTATTTAAGAGACTTTGATTCCTCCCACCCCCACCATGGTAGCACCTTTTTTCTTCAAGAAAGTCAGAATTTCCCCTTTTCTCTTTGCCAACAGATAGTTTCAGACAAATGTGTTCTGAAAATCATTCATCAAGGTTACAAATATGACAATGGGAGGGATAATTCTACATCCTGCAAACCAGACTCTATTGATTCCACCTTTCCTTCATCATATGCTATCCCAGGGAGTGATAGAACCGGTTTCCCCTTCACAGGTGGGAATGTTTTTTTTTTAATGATGTTTTAGTGCCGAAGAAAGAAAATGCTTGAAGACCAGTTGTGTCTTTCTTTCCTAAACCTGTTTGTGATAGTGCCTGAATTCAAAGGGGTGTCACTTCACTGCTTACGTCTTCTTTCAAGTTTCCTGGTAACATTAGATTTAAAAGATGCTTATTACATTTTTGTTCATCCAGATGCTAGACATTTCTTAAGGTTTAGTTTGTCTGGATCACATTATCAGTTCTCTGCTTTCCCCTTTGGATTATCCACATTATGCAGTAGCGTAGCTTGGGTGAAGTGGGAGGGGCAAATGCCCTGGACACCAAGTCTTTAATTCATACTCGCTTTTAAAAGCTGGTATCGCATTTGTGGTAAAACTTGTGCACTGGAGCGTTTTTTGTTTGTTTTAAACTGTAGCAGTTTCCTACAGTTTAAAATAAAAAAAACCTCAGACCTGAGTGCCGTAGCACATTTGTAGCAACCAGTATGTTACAGTTTAAAAGAGGATTTTTTTAACTCAAAGCTGAGTGCTGTAGCACTCCGTGCAGGCAGTGTATAAGCTGTGGCTATTTGTAGCAAGCAGTTTGCTACAGTTTAAAAGAAGAAATGATTTTTCACTCACTTGAATGTGAGGGGTTGGGGTGCTACTTTGTGGGATCAGCACAGGGCTATGCTTCTGACTGCGCCAATAGTGCTCACAAAGTGTCTAGCTCCAGTTATAGCTGATTGCAGGATACACTATATCCACATTGTTCCATATTTAGATGACTTGCTTATCTATGCAGAGTGTTTTTTAGAGTGTCAGGAATCTCTCTGTCTGTTGAGTGAGAGATCTGTTACGCAAGCCAGGATTCCAAGAGAACATTCAAAAGTCTTTCTCGACTCCTTCTCACAGGATTGTATTTCTGGGATGTCAACTTGATACAACAGTTCAAAGAGCTTTTCTTCCTCGAGGACTTCAAAGATGGCTGCACATTGAGTAACAGCTTGTTTCTGGCTGTCCCAGTGTGAAAATAGAAACTCAGCAGAGAAAGCCAGTAGACTTGTGTTTATGGGTAAATTTCAGTAACTGGCTAGTAAGTGCACTGCCTGGATGCCAGAAATAAAGAAATACAGAAGACCTGGAAAAAAATCAGCTACAAAAAGTGAGGAAGAAACACTGACTGGGGAGAGTTCTGCAGTTCAGCAAAAAGCAATGCAAACTTCAGACATGACTTCCAGTAACCTACAGAACGATATAAAACAACTGCATACAGACCTGGTTAAAGTAAACAAAACACGGATGGGGCATATCAACACAAACAACAAAAGGCTGGAAAAAATGGAAGAAGCTTCAAACAGATATTCAAATGAGATAAAGCTGCAAAAATCAGAGCTCGACATGAAGAAAAGGCTGCCTGATTGTGACACTGCTCAGGAAGAGATGCTTCAAAAAATAATAGAATTACAAGACAGAGCACACAGTGAAAACCTGAGATTTTCAGCCATACCAGAGAAGCTGGAAGGAACAGACTGCATTAATTTTCTGAATGCGCAAATAAGCAACTGGACTGGTATTCCACAGCAGGAGTTAGTTAAAAGAGCAGCGCACGTCATGTGCATGATCCTAACCTGGCTGTAAGAAAGCAACTTAGATCTTTAATAGTATAGATGCAATCCTACCAGTAGAATAAGTTGATTCTGACAAAACTGTGGCAGAAGGACAAAGTACTAAAAGTGGGAGACAGAAGTGTTTGTGGAGAATGATTACTCATTGTACACCAGACAGAAGAGCAAATTTATGCCACTATTCAGGTAATGTTGAGATGCAGGTATTAGATTCAAACTGTTGTACACAGCTGTCTTCAAGGTTTTCTTTCCTTGAGGGACAAAATCGTTTTTTTATGAAGTACATGCTAAGGAGGAAATTCAGAACATTTTTCCAACAAAATGTAAGATGTGAAACAGGAGGAGATTCTGCTTCTTGTTCTTCCGGTAGTAAATTCCACAGAGGAACTGTACCTGTGAAACCTTTCAAATTTTTCAACAGAAAATGTTGGAGAGAAGGAAGGGAGCCTGAGTTGACTAGAAGAATCTAGAGTATGTTGAAAATAAAGCGCAGACAGGATTTCAGAGATGAACAGTAATACAATCAGTAACTTAATATGGGATTACAATGCAATAATTATATTTATGAAATATGACAGAACAAGAAAATCTGAAAATATTGGACTTTCTCAGAATTTGTTGGACTTGTGGGGGACCCTAAAGCGTATGCCCTACTTCTTGTCTGCTTTGGGAAGGGAAAGAAGAGAGAAAGAAGGTTAACTATAAGTAAATATTTGATCTGGAGTAGGGACTTCATTTGTCAGCAACCTTTGGGTCTTGGATCCAATATTGGATCCGAGCCGGCAACTTATTATACAGCTATGGATCCGAGCTCCTAGCTCCTCCCCCACCCATAATCCCCTGCCAACCCCAAATGACCTCCGATCTAGTTTTCCGCTCTTAGATGAGACAGCTGGATTTTGAGCTCCTGGCGATTTATCAGATAAGTGCTTCATAACTGTAAAATTAGAGTTAATTTCTGCATTATTTAAACAGTGTGTGTGTTTTTGGTTTCCCTTTCGTTAATTTCTTTAATGTTTAGTGTAAATCCTCCCCTTGCTGGTCCTAGTGTGCGTGTGTGTTGTGTTTGGGGCCCAGTGTGCTTGCGTAGATTACTTTAGTTTTTTTGGGGTTATCATGTCAGAGGCCCCAAAACCCATTTTTTCCAAGTGCACCGAGTGTGGCCATAAGCTTTCCTCAGCAGATGACCACACTCGCTGTGTTCGGTGCCTTGGGTTTGAACACCTGTCCTCGGGGTGTGCCATCTGCGCAGTGTTCAACCCCAGAGCACTGAAAGATCGGAGGTCGAAGCTGATCCTGGCGGGACTTCTGCCCCCGTATTCGACTTCGGCCTCGCTTCTCCCGTGGCACCTCCTCAGCCCTTGGTGATGGCCACTCCTGCCCCCCTTCCCCCGGCCAGGATTCAAACTCCCACTAAGGCGCCGGAGGACAGGGAGGCCAGGAGGGAGAAAAGGAGGGAGAAGCACCACAAGCGGCGGGCCGAGGCCTCCGCTTCGGGCCCCCCCCAGCTAAGCGGGCTTCTCCCTCCATGGCTTCTAGGTCTCCTTCGATCCTATCACCTTGCTTCTCCCCGGGACCCGAGGAAGAGGAGACCCGATCTCCGTCGAGGTCATCGAGGTGACACTCCAGACCCGCCTCGGTGGCCTCGTCGAGATCCACTCATAGCCTTTCTGATGCAGACTTGGACCGGATGATGAGAAGGTTCATCCAGGCCCAGCTGCAGATGGGAGTGCTCTTGCCTCCCCCCCCTTCGAGGGGGAGCTTGACACCTTTTTTTGCACCGATAGCTCCTTCTCCGACCCGCTTCCCGGGTGTGGAGTGCTCGGAGCCAGGCAGCGTTGGAGCCGGGGGTGGGTCGGCGCCAACAGTACTGGGTACTTCGGATCCAACCCTGCCCTCGAGTCTGTCAGTTCCATCATCGGATCCGACCTCTCGGAGCCGGGGGCCGAAATTCGGATCCGAGGGACTCAGTGTGCCTTCGGCTTCGGCCAGGTCGGAGCAAACGGGTCCTTCGGATCCGATGGTCTCGGTGCCGGTTCTGATCCGAGTGGGAGTCGGCTTTCAGAGCCGAGAGAGCGCGGCTCCCCCTTGGCCTTCGATGTAGTAGAGAGGGCTCTGTCGAGAGCATCCGGACCCCCGGTCCTTGCCTCAGCTCCACCCTGCACTCCCTCTCTGTTGGGTCAGGCTTCCATCACCCGGCCACAGGGACAGCCTGCTTCGATGTCCCAAGTTGTTCCATTGGAGCAGGATATTGCTGGTGAGACCCCCTCGGACAGCCCCCCCGAGGAAGTGCCTCACAAACATAAGTGTAAGAGGACGCACGTGGACTCCCCTGAGTCCTTAACAGAGGACACGGACGTGGATGAAGGGGAAGGCTCCCCAAGGTCACCCCCTGAGGATGTCTCCTTTGGAGACATCATGGAAATGCTCAGGATCGGGGGGGGTGGTCTGCCCCCAAGGCTTCCTCCAACGAGTCAGTGTTTCTGGAGGCATTCGAAGCAGGCCCGTCTACCTCTTGGGTGTCCCCTCCGGCTGACCCCCTGGTGGACCTTATTAACACCAGGGCATAGAAGGAGCCGGACACTGTGGAGCCAGTCCCTAAATGCCCGGATAGGATTTTGAGCCCACCCCCCCTGCAGACCGGTCCCACTGGAGCAAGGGTCCCCCCGTAGATGCCATGTTGATGGCGGCAGCCACTAAGAGGGAACTAGCTCAGGAGAGCCCCTCAGTCCATCCACCGAGCAAGGAGTTCCGCTTGATGGATCACCTTGGGAAGCGGGTATTTAGTTCAGTGACCGTCTCAGTAAGGTCCCTGAACTACATGGCACATGTCATCAGGATGCAGCGGTATCTTATTAAAGAATACGCTGCTTCCCCCCCAGAGTCCATGTCGGCGGAGGACAAGCAGTTGTACTCCACTCGTATGGCCACTCTAAGATCTATTTCCAATACCTCTATGCGGCTGTTGTCCCACGCCACTGAGGGAGCTGCTAGAGCTAGCGGAGCGGACCTAGTTATGAGACGCCAGGCCTGGCTCCGACAGTGTGACTTCGCAGAGCCCTTTAAGGCATCCTTTGCGAATGCCCCCTTTGATGGTTCTGCCTTGTTTGGAAAGACCATTCACGAGACACTTGTCCAGAGCGAGAAGGATGGGAAGACGTTGTCTGCTGTCTGAGTCCGCTTCTCTGCTCCCCAGAGGTCCTTCTCCAAGAACCAAAAGGGACAGAAGAAGATGTGGTTCCGGAAATCGCAACATTCCCAACCTGCTGTGGACAACCAGTCCTTCCGTGGCAGAGGAGGACAGGGAGGAAGCCGCCCTAGAGGCAAAGGGGCCCTGAGAAATTTTGGGTCCAGAGAATCTTTCTCTGATCGGCCCACACAACAGCCCTGAAGGGTTGCCCGACTGCTCCACTCTGGAGGCAGTCGGGGGGCGCTTCTTGAGGCATCTGGCGGCATGGGAGTCCATCACGTCAGACCGCTGGGTGCTTCGGATCATATCCAGAGGTTACAAAATCCCAATGCAACATGTCCCCAGACTCGGGAACCTCCCCGATGTACCACCCGGTCAGAGGGAGGCTGCAGCTGCAGAAATCCAGAAGCTGCTAAAAAAAGAAAAAAAGAGCCATCCAAGCCGTCCCCCCAGACCAGCTCGGATTAGGGTTTTACTCCAGGTTCTTTCTGGTGCCAAAAAAGACGGGGGACTTGAGACCAATTCTAGACCTTTCCCTCTTGAACCTGTCGGTAACCAAGGAAAAATTCTGAATGGTCACTCTTCAATCCATTCTCCCCCTCTTGCGGGAGAATTGACTGGATGTGCTCAATAGACCTCAAGGATGCGTACTACCACATTTTAATGGACAGACAATCCAGGAGGTTTCTCCGCTTCCGGCTGGGAGCCAGCCACTATCAGTTCAGGGTCCTTCCCTTTGGCCTCACCACAGCCCCCAGGGTGTTCACCAAAGTTTTAGCAGTGATAGCGGCCCACCTGAGACTCCAGGGAATGCAGGTCTTCCCGTACCTGGACGACTGGCTCCTGACCGCCCCAACAAGGCATCTAGTCTGCTCAGCCAGAGACTTTTTTCTCCGCCTAGCCCCCCAGTTAGGCATCACGATCAATACGGACAAATCCTCCCTTGCTCCGACACAAGTGATAGAGTTCATAGGGGCCAGATTGGATACGAGAACTCTGCGAGCCTACCTCACTTCGGAACGACTACAGAATCTGAGACTTCATGTGCGGGCCATCCTCCAGTCAGAAGCTGCACCGGCAGAATTGGTCCTGAGGGCACTGGGCTCCATGGCAGCGGCAGTAATGCTTCTTTCATGCGCTCATCTAAATATGAGGGTACTACAGTGGACCCTCCAAGTACAATGGTCCTTTCAGCTTCTTCCCCTCAATCACCCTATCTCTATCAGCAAAGCTTGCAGGAGGGCCCTGTTATGGTGGCTCCAGTCCCCAAACCTCCATACAGGCCGACCCTTCTGCCGCTCCACCTCCTCTCGTCACGGTGACCATGGACGCTTCTCGCCTCAGGTGGGTGGGGGCATTGCTCAGGCAGAACAGTCCAAGGCACGTGGAACGACATAGAGACCTCCCTGCATATCAATGTTCTGGAGATGAGGGCGGTGCTGTTAGCGTTGCAAGCACTTCAGAACCTTCTCCCCTTAGGAACTATTGCGATACAGACGGACAACATGTCAGTTGTCTGGTACATCAGCAAACAGGGGGGAACCAGGTCTTACCCTCTCTGCCGAGAGGCCATGAGGGTGTGGGGATGGGCGATCTCCACCAACCGCTTTCTGATCGCAACGCACATTCCGGGACAGGCCAACATTCTGGCGGACAAACTCAGCCACACCATTCTTTCCCCTTACGAGTGGTCTCTCAACTCCCGAGTAGCGAAGCGGATATTTGCAAAATGGGGGCAACCCTGCTGCGATCTGTTTGCCTCTACCTCAAATACAAAATGCGACAGCTTCTTCGCTCTGATTCCCCCATCAGGGGAAGCCCTGAGAGACGCTCTAGTGCATGCTTGGCCGCCTGGTCTACTTTATGCCTATCCTCCTCTACCCCTGATGCTAAAACCCTTACAGAAAGCCTCTCGGTTGGGGAGCAGAATGATCCTCATTGCCCCATTCTGGCCTCGGCAAACTTGGTTACCTTACCTGTGATCTCACTTGGTGAATCCTCCCTGGATTCTGGATCCCAACCCGGATCTAATATCCCATCCATCAGGCTTACTGAACCCGAATCTGGACAACCTGAAGCTGACAGCTTGGCTGCTCCAGTTCCACTCTTAGTCAGGACTCCTGGCATCTCTTCACCAGTCAAAGCCATCTTGGTGGCAGCGCATAAGCCTTCCACCAGGAAAGTTTAACGCAGTAAATGAAGGCGCTTTTCCATCTGGGCGGAACATCATAATTTGGACCCCTTCACTGCTCCGTTAAGGTCCGTGTTGGACTTCCTCACCAGACTTTTTCAGCAAGGGGCTAGCTGTTCGACAGTCAAGGTACAATTGGCAGCCATCTCCCATTACCATGTGGGGCATGAGACAGGTCCTTTGATGTCCGCTAAACTATGTAAAACCTTCCTCAAGGGTAATTTTCTGCTTAGGCCCCCTATCAAAGAAGCCGTACCCCCTTGGGATCTATCACTAGTTCTTCAAGCCTTGACTGCTCCTCCCTTTGAACCAGCTGCCTCGGCTGAACTTAAATATCTGTCTTGGAAAACAGCATTCCTGGTAGCCATCACTTCAGCGAAAAGAGTTTCGGAACTTCAAGCTCTTTCCGTGAAACTCCCTTACTTGGTTTTTCATCAGGATAGAGTGTACCTCAGGACCAATCTCTCCTTCCTAGCCAAGGTGGCCTCAGAAACCAATATCAATCAGTCCATCAACCTACCAGTATTCTTCCCTAATTATTAAAATAAAGGAGAGTACAAGCTGCATTCTTTAGATGTGCACAGGCAGCTGCGTTTCTATATTCATAGGAATGCTGGTCACAGACAATCCGATCAGCTGTTCATTTCCTTTGCCAAATTCAGTTTGGGTAAAGCCGTTTCGAAGGTCATCTTATCACGCTGGATTTCCCAATGTATTCTTCTAGCTTATGAAGCTTCTGGGAGGCCCGCACCTCAGGGAGTCCATGCACATTCTACTCGCTCCATATCTACTTCTGCTGCCTTTAGATCTAGAGTTCCCTTGGATGATATTTGCTCGGCAGCCACTTAGGCCTCATCTCATACCTTTATTAACCACTACAAACTGGACGTCATTTCCAGAGGGAGAGCATCCTTTGGCTCCGCGGTGCTCCGGAACATCCTTCCATGATGGCCGCCCAAGATTCAGGTAGCTGGGGACTCTATCCCAAAGGTTGCTGGCAAATGAAGTCCCTACTCCAGATTAAGAAGTTATGTACTCGCCATACAATTCCATCTGAGTAGGTGGCTTCATTTGTCTGCAACCATCCCCCCCTCCTTCCCCCTGGCCTTCAGAAGAGTTAGTTCTGTTTGTATTATCCTGCCTTTTCCTATTGGGATACCTTTCCAGGTATATGTAGGAGGGCAAACTTGATCTGAGGTCATTTGGGGTTGGCAGGGGATTATGGGAGAGGGGAGGAGCTAGGAGCTCGGATCCATAGCTGTACAGTAAGTTGCCGGCTCGGATCCAAGACACAAAGGTTGCAGACAAATGAAGCCACCTACTCAGATGGAATGTTATGGTGAGTACATAACTTCTTATTTTCTTAAATAGTACTAATTTTGTGGCATGTGGTTTTCTTTACATGCTGTAAAGTAAAAGCTTTTTTTTAAGTAAGTATAATGGAGATTGTAGACAGGAGCTGCTGTTCTTTTTTTATTTTCTTTCTCCCTTCTGCCTTTCTACTTCAGTTTTAAGAAATGTAGGCACTGCAATGTAAAAAAAAAAGCCAGGCTAAAAAGCATGGTAAAAGAAAAATTAGTGTGCTTTGCTTTTTCTTATTCTTGCATGAGGGAATAACTGGATTAAAGACCTTAAATTGCTTTAGTAACACATTTTAAGAGAGAGCAAGTAAATGAAAAATAACATTGAGTATTGTGAGGCTTTTTCTAGCAAATGCATGTATGCTCATTAACAATTCTGCAAATGGTCTTCATGTTTACATGGCAACAATCTGATAAAGAAAAACTGGCTGCCTGGTCCTTATGTCTCCATGGAGACAATCTGATAAAGAGAAACTGGCTAAAGTGTGGTTGAGAGTGATTGGCTGAGGGGGAAAAAAAAGAAAAGAGAAATTGGCTAGGACATAATGTTCTTTGAAAGCATTTAGGGGCTTTCCCAATGTAGTTAATGTTCTCTGAAAACATTCAGGAGTTTTCAGAGCTGGGAGAGCAGTAAAAAGAAGACAGAACCAATTTGCGCTTAGTAGAAGCACAGGCTGCACCATGCATCTTAGCATGGATGACCTTTCTTTTAGGTTAACTCAAGTCTATGAATATGGCTGTCACTTTGGGACTTTTGTTCCTATTAGGAGGGTAAAACTTCATTATTTGAAGGTGTACATAGTTTTGTGTGTTAGTGTTAAGTTAATAGGTTTTAGGGGGGTATTGGGGTGTTTTTTGAGGGCTTTCAATAAAACAAAGTTTTATAAGATGTGATACAGGCTCAAATGTATTTGACAAGAAACACCTGTATAAAAGTTCAACCTGCCAAATAGTGTGTGCATGTAACACAAAAGCTGGAAATGGACATTTAACAAAAAAAGGTGTTATACAAAAAGGTGGGATTAATAACTATTTAATACAGTGATGCTTTCTTTAATGTCTTTAAATGTAAATGGCTTCACAGATAAATCCAAACAAGAAAGAGTAATGAACTATATTTAAAACGTAGCGTGCAAATAGCTATGTTACAGGAGACACAATTAGAAAGAACTGAACATGTAAATTTGATAAAGAAAGGTTTTCAGAATGGTTATTCAGTGGAATACCTGGAACGAAGCAAAAGAGGAGTACTTATATTAATTGCAAGAGGAGCTCCAATAGTGATAGAATAAGATAAAAAAAGATAACAATGGCAGATTTGTAGTGCTAAGGGGCTGCTGGCAAGGAAGGAGGATCACATTGACATCTATTTAAATTCCCCTAAAACTGCTATAATGGAGCTTAAGAAAATTCTGAGATTAATAATCAGTTTTTAGCAAGGCATATTACTTATAGGTGGGACTGGAATTTGATTTGCAGCAGTGAAGATGTGTCTGGGGAGCTCAGAATGGAAAATATAACAAAGGAGGGTAGATTTTTGAAGACATTTATGAAAGAAATTGGCATGGAACATGTGAATTCAGTAACAGGAGTTTGTAGTGAATTTACATATTATTCCCCAAGATATAAAAACTGGGCTAGGCTGTACAGAATTTACATTTCACAGGAACATGTGCATTTAATTGATGGTCTCGATCCTCATCCAATAACTATTTCAGATCATGCGCCAATAATACCTAAAGTAAAACACAGGATAATGAAATAAAAATGAGAAATTGGCACTTTCCCACCTGTCCACTGAAAAGAGAGGAATTTAAGGAATGGGTAGTGGAGATTATTCAGGAGCTGTTAGAGAGGATAGAAATGTCTTTGAAAAATATAGCTAAGGGGTGGGATACAATTAAGGTGAAGTTTAAAAATAGGCTCAAAATAAAAGAAAGGGCGCTATGTTTAAGAAGTAATAAGAATTATTTAGAGGGACTGACACATGTTAAAGTATTGTAGAATGGGGGGAATATCACAGAACAAAAAGAGGATCAACTGCAGAATGCTAGGCAGAAAATTAGGGATTACCTCAATAATGTGCACATGCTTAGAAAGATTGCTGTTAAGCAACTGTTTTTTGATAATAATCCTAGAGCATAAAAACTTTTAGCAGAATGATCAGGTAACAGAAAGTAGAAAGGGCTGATGTTCTTCTGTTTCACTGTTGCAGTCACCACATTTGGGTTATCCCTGCCAGGGTAGCCCTCAGCCGGCCCGAATACCAGAGACTTAGTATTTCTGTGTCGGTTGCTGTTGCTTGAGGACTGACGTCAGGTCATCAGTGGTATAAAGTAAGGCAGCCGACACCTGTTCATCAGTCTTTCTTGCCATGGAACTCGAA